>NC_090820.1:77677366-77977366 GCF_000390325.3 Nicotiana tomentosiformis | reverse complement strand
TTTCATTTTTATGTGTCTCTGATTTGCATGTGCTCTCGCTTCCGAAATCTATGGCTTAATGTGTTTCTCGGCTACTTTTATGCACAACTCTGCTAGCTTTACACTCGTTTTAAATCTCTCTAGCATTTAACTCCTCCTAATGCTGCTAGTTCTGAGATTGTCTATGTCTAACTTGGATAATATGAACCCTCCTAAGCTCATTTAGCTAGTGTATTGGTGTCTGAATGTTCATGAATATGCTTACCTGGTTTGTCCTGAATCTTTGTAATGAATGCCTCACATCTGTAATAACCTGTGTTAAGACCTTCACTGTTAACTATGACTTGTTTCTCTGCTATTGTGTCACTCAGCATGCTCACTTGATTTCATACCCCTTTAATGGTGGCTTAAATTATGGAACAATTATCTCAACTTGTGTTCCCTACCACGTTTGTACTGTGTCGATATTAAGATAAATCCCTGGCATAACTTAGACCTTCCCTAGTTAATTCATCTACTTGTTAATACTTGAATGCCTACGTTTGCCATTCAACATGAGTTTATTTTCACTTTGTTCTGAATCTATGCAATGATTATCTTGCATATGTAATGTGTTCTAATCTGTGTTAAGATTTTGCTTCCCTGCTAATATGTCCCCCATTATATCTTTGGCTCACTTAGTTTCTTGTTCCTTCAGTGATTACTTGACTTGTCACAATGTTTGTCCCCCTATCATGTCTAAATGTTGTCTTATTCCCTGATGAGAGTTAACATGTCTGTTTCATAACATCAAGACCTATACTTAGCACAATCTGAACCTTCTTTAAGTAAATAGTCTACTGTATCGATGCTAGAATACCTACATGTGCTATTTAACATAAGCTTACTCTTCACTCTGTACTAAATCTCTATGATGCTTGTCTTGCATACATAATGTGTTTTAATGTTAAAAGACCTTTTCCCTCAGCTGTGATCTTGCTTCCCTGCTAATATGCCCCAGTATGTCTTAATCCCATGTTCTTTCAGTGATTGCTTGTACTGTCATAATGTGTGTTCCCTATCATATTTCAATGCAATCTTGCCTCCTGATGAGAATTAACATGTTTGTCTTATGATACTAAGATGCATGCTTAGCTTAATCCGAACCTCTTAGGTCCCAATTGGTTTAATGTCATGTATATCTTGCAAACCTGTTTCTTCCCCAATTTCTTTCAATATGAGGCTATCTATGTGGTGCTTTGTTGTCCTGCTGAACCTACTGACCTATTTGATTAATTACTCTATATGCTCAATTTGGCTATGTCTACTTTAGGATATGAATGTATCTCCTAACTTCTGTCCATTTTTCTCACTAGCAACTTATGCTATTCTGAACCCTTCATTCTTAGCTGTCTGAAAGCCAAGGCTGCCTAGGTTCTATTATTAGCCTCCCTAGTATGAGCACTACTCGGGGTCCAATTGAGGCCCTTGTGAACTCTGACACACTAGGGCTTGGTCCTAGTCATTCTCTTAACCTCCAAAATCTGTCCCTAATACTCTATTTCTCTGTCATGTACTGCATGTCTATATTGAACGTGGTTCTTGTTGAAGGCCTAGTAAGGCTGGGTATTTAGTTATTTTATTTGGGCCTACTGTGGGCCTGTTCACTGTTATGTAATATTATTTTGTTGGGCCTATAATAATCTTTATATAAACAATTGAGTTTGTTAGTAAAAGGGAATGTGGGGTGGATTTTAATATTTACATGTGATAAGTAGATGACATTCCTATAGGACTTGATAACGTGTTCGCTATATGTGTTGTTCAATTACATGAGCACTGTAGAGATCATGAAATTAGGAGAAGCACACACTCACTGCCTGTTTATCATTAAACATGAGTTCAAATGCTATGTTTACTGCTACGTGTTTATAGACAACATGCCTATAGGAAGTGAGCACTCTTTCAATTTGCATGACTGCTTTCAACCACATTAGAAACCTGGCTATAGGAACAAAATGAATTTTCCTTCAATTCACTTCAGTTATTCACTAGAAATCATGCCTACAGGATTTTGATCATTTCACTTGCTATTGTATTACATTGTTCACTAGAAATCTTATTCATATGACTAAGTATAAATAAAAAAAGCTCTAAAGTATTATGCGTTAGAGATCCTGCCTATAGGAAATAATTGCTCGCTATAATTGGTTAATGCTAGACCATTCAAACACTGATTTATGCACGTCGTACGAATAATTCTGGGACTCTTTCTCTATCAGATTCTGTTGTACCCAATTGCGTAAATCACTTAGGCATCGCACATACATGATTGGTAACTTAAAACTCTCAACAATTAGCTTATGATACCCATATGATTATGTCTATAAGCCATATCCTACATCTAAAATCACTTGCATACTTTGATCGCCTAGAAAACATGTCTATAAGATTCTGCAGATTCCTGATCGGCATATGTGTTTGCGTGTATTTGTTGCTTAAGTGTGGAGGCAAACTTGAGCCTTGACTTCTTATATGTGAAGTCCAATGTGTTTTGTATGTCGCCTAGTTTTTTGACATTTCTGAGCAGCCTAAGTGAGGTCTAGAACCATCCAAAGTAAAGGTCCAATACCTCCTGGACCATAGGTACGAGACAGGTAGTGCACGCATAGGGTACGACCTATAATTGAATTAGAACGCTTTTAGGTAACAATTTTAACATAGTAATCGGGTAGCAGGAGATGATAGTCTATGCCCGCTGAATAATATGTGTAACACCCCATCTTGAGGGAGTTACGAAGTATTATTTATGTTGCTCGGGGTGATCCTTTAGGCTAAAAAACTTAGGACCCGCTCCTCTTTGTATGTCGTTATTAGATCTAAATAGTTGTATCCCTATATTTGCACTAAGATCTGTGTCAATCATGTTGTAATAAAGTTCCGTGACTTCTGAACTCCTTTATTTATTTGATCACCTAGCTTAATCATAATTCACATAATCTTAAGTTCAGCCGGGACCCACAATTGTGAACCTCGAGAAGTGCCTAACACCTTCTCTTTGAGGTAACTTGAGCCCTTACCCGATCTTTGGTAGCGTTGACTAGTCAAACAGAGTTATTTGCATAATAGGTGCCCTAACGCACCTTAAACCGTTAGGTGGCGACTCTCCTCTTTTAGTACATTCTTTAAAAGAGTTGTCACATGTCGAAATCCGATTTCACGAGAAAAAAGAGGGCGCGACAACTGATAGTTGAGAGCTTGAGTTTATTGTTAAGAGGAGGATTGTACCACGTATTTATACTTGTTTATATCGTTTACTTACTCTGCCTAATATCTGTTTACTCTCACTGTATCTGTCTTATTGGACCACTAGTAAGTGTCGATGTCAACCCCTCGTCACTACTTCTATGGGGTTAGGCTAGATACTTACTGGGTACACGTTGATTTACGTACTCATGCTGCACTTACTGCACTTATTGTGCAGGTATATATATGTATTTTTGTGGTCCTCTAGGTGAAGAGGCGACACTATTATGGGGAATTTACGGTGAGTGCACTTCCTTATTACGATCTAAAATATATAGAGTCTCCATTAGAGTTATTTATATTTCCCGTCTAACTTGTTGTAAGGCCCCGTAAACTTTCGCCAAGAAAGTTAAGGTTTCGTGGTGCCGAGGTAGGCTAATGGGTTAGAGGATTGTAGAAAACGAGCCACAGTACAAACCTTTTGGGTAGAAGAATGCACTAAAGTGTTGATGGAAACTTTTGGCAGAAGAACGCGATTCTGCGGTCAATTTCGCGATCGCAGAACGGTTCCGCGAACCGCATAAACATCGTAAAGTGGAGCAGAGAATGGGCAAATTTTGAAAAATAGTTCTTCTGGCCGCAAAATGATTATGTGGGTCGCTGAATGATTATGCGGGCCGCTGAATGATTTTGCTAGCCGCATAATCATTTTGCTGACCGCAGAAAAATTCTGCTGCCCACATAATCGATTTTGCTTCCCACAAAACAATTCTGCTGCCCACATAACGATTCTGCTGCCACATAATTGACTTCGGATTGTTTTTTGGAAAATTTCTTATCCGACCCTATGTTGATATAAGGCCTTAGGGGGTCATTTTACAAGGTAAAATCTGATTTTTTAGAGAGAGGAGAGAGCTATTTTATAGAGAGAAGGAGAAGACCTAGCATGCTAATCATCCATTCTTGCCCAAATCTTTAAGAATCAAGGAAGCCAATCACAAGATTTTCATCTAAGAGGTAAGGTTCTACTCCCTAGCCCTAAATTTCGGGATTTGGACTAAAAGTAGGTCATGATAAGTATGATTCTTAGGTGTAGGAGGTACTATTTGTGCATGAATGTACCCATAAGGGTGGTAGGGAGGTTGTCGAGCTAAATTGGGTGAATGATTTGTTGTGGGATGAAAGGATTCCACCATAGAAACCTTGTAGTCAAATTTGCACACCAAGTATTTGATGAAATGCTTAAATGAGGTGAACCCACTAATATATTCCTAATTATGGTTCATTTTTGTTATGTTTCTAAATAGATTGAAGTTTCTAGGATTTCCGGAACATTGTAGTAATGTAAGGAAAGCTCAAGAAAGGTATGTTGGCTAAACTTCTCTCCTAGAATTGAATCCCATGATGTTCTTGTAAGTCCCGAGTTATTCATTATAAATTGACTATTCCGAATAAGATTTGTGTCAAAAGGTATATTTTCAAAGCGTGTTCTGAACGCTCTTATCATATTATGATATCATACGAGAATGTGTTCAAGTATGGGATGTGTGTGTTAAGATGTTATGAATTCAAGTCGTGTTTTGAATGAAGGCTATTATGCCAAATTGTATAAGAAATCTCGATGTGCTTAAGACTCTTAATTACCGATATGTGTAATGAAAGTCATGATTAGAGATTCTTTGTTATTGATAATCTATAAAGATGCTTAAAAGTGAAAGGAGTAAGTTGGGTATATAAAGTGTGGCCACTGTGCCAAGAATGAAAGGTATACTTATGGCCAATAGTGCCAATGAAATGAAATGATGTGTGAAAGATTATGAAATGAGCATTGATTCAACTGTTCTAAATTGACTTCGAAAATAGATTTTCCTAAAAGCTTATGTACTCAAGTAATGCCCAAATATGGTTGTTTCAACTAATGCTATGCTTTGTAAGTATTCCCAACGTGTTTTGAGCTCTTTTATATTCATGAGTTGAAATTGTGTATTGCCCCTTTTGGGGAAAAGTATTTCAAGAATAAATGATGTGTTACTCGTTTATTAATTTAACTTGTGCCTCGATTGCCAATCATTTTACTCCATTTATTGGAAAGAAATCCATTGTGTTTAAAGTCTTCATCACTAATGAACCTAAAGTTATTATTTTCGGAGTATTCTATTTGTTGATATTTATGATGATGATCCATGAAAGGAGAAAAATTAAAGTGTGGAATATGAAATACGACCATTAGGCCATGAATTAAGAATCATATGTATGGCCAAGCGAGCCAATGAAATAATGATATTGTAAGTGGTTGAAAGTGCCAATGAGGCTATAAATGGCGTGAAACGTTCTGAGGTAAATGCAATTGTATTTCTATTTCCCTTGTATGAAAATCAAAAAAATATTTTTTTTTGGAAATATCATTAGTCACCGAGGAAGGGTAGGTTGACATAACCTAACCTCGGAATACACCTCTACCCGTATATATTGGGGTGAGGCGGCAGAGCCGCTTTGTGTAGAGATTGTAATTGTGAATACACCTCCACCCGCATACGTTGGAGTGAGGCTGTAGGGCCACTTTGTGTAGAGATTATGATTGTGAATACACCTCTACCCGCATACATTGGGGTGAGGCGGTAGGGCTGCTTTGTGTAGGAATTGTGAACACACCTCCACCTGCACACATTGGGGTGAGGCGGCAGGGCCGATTTGTGTAGAGTTTATGGTATTGTGGTTACACCTCCACCCGCACACATTGGGGTGAGGCGGGGCCGCTTTGTGTAGAGGTTGTTACAAGGGATCTCCCAACCAACAATAATATTATTATCGTATTTTGAAAATTATTATGTTTTAACTTGGTATTTGGATATCATTGGTTGTTGTTGTTGTTTTCATGGTTCTCCTTTTTTTATTTTGGAATGCTATTTTGAAAGAGGACAGTTAGCTTTAAATACTAGTAATATTCCATATGTACTAATATCCCTTTTTTCGGGGGCGCTGTATCTTCAATAGATGCAGGTGGCTTGACAACGGACAACTTTGGATCTCGTTAGCAGTTACTCCCTATTCAGCAGGTTTTGGTGAGCCCTACTCTATTCTGGGCCTGATGTCACTTAATGTTGTACTTTGTGTTTTGAGGTATAGCCGGGGCCTTGTTGCCAGCACTTCTATACTACTTTTCTGTTGTACTTAGAGGTTCCGTAGACATGTTGTGGGTGGTGTTTGAAGTTGGGTAATTAACTAGAAGTGTTGGTATGTGGCAAACATATTTTTCATTATATCGATAGACTTGTAATATTTTAGAAGTCTTAAATGAATCTCTTTTGAATAATGGAAAAAGAATGGAAAACACTTGACTCTTATCATGTCTATCTCTTGTACTGATTCTTATATTGTTAATGGGGAAGGTTGGGTAGAAGGCATCTAGTAAGCTTGCTTAATCAGGGTATCTCAGTTGAGCACCAGTCGCGCTCCCCGAGGTCGGAGCGTGACACTTGTATTCCAGGCGGAGGTTGTATTATTATTATTATTATACTCTTTAATATATGCTCATGCACTTGTGACACTGGAATTTGGGGGTTCCTACTAGATATTTAATATGGTAGTTCTCATAGTTATTATCATTTCACCTTGTAAACTCTATTTCATACTGTTTAATCAATGGAAATTGTGATTTCTAAAGTAATAAAATGAGTAACTAAGTTGATTAAATCACTGCTGGCTTGCCTGATGGCGGCGTTAGGCTCCATCGCGACCTATAGTGGATTTGGATCGTGACACATATAGCCAAGACTCCTCTCTTGATTAAATCTGAACTCTACAAGGTAAATTAATATAAAGCATTGTGAAGATATACAAGAACACTTTAATGGACTAATATTTAGAAAAACGTCTCTCGAATATTCTCCTAATTTGATTTAATCAACAATTAAACAATCTCTTTCGATTACTTAAAAGAATCACTGAATTAAACCAAACGAAATAATGCAAAGATAGTCACCCAAAATATTCCTCTTTCGATTAAATAATTCGGTGGATAAAATTATAATAAATTCAAAGCTCCATAAACGAATTTATGCAAAATACTAGAGTTAAAATCCACAAATATCAATCAAAATACCATATCTGTCAAACCCTAAAGTAAACTACTTCATAATCATGGAGGAAGTCATCATAGATAGAGTTGAAGATTAAGAAAACATGAATTCAATCCAAAATCGGGTGTTGAGTTGAGGAAAGAATGATGAATCCTTGTGCCTCAGAGTCTCCAAAGATCTTTCAATATTTTGAAGGTCAAAAGTCCTCTAAAAAACGCGTTCTTGATGTATTTATACCATTTAGGAATGGCCCCGGACGAAACTACCCTCTCTGAGTCGAAGCGGAAAAAGTTGGACAAAAAATTATTGCAGTGCCCGGGCGACGCACCATGTGCCACATTAGTTGGAAAGTTCAGAGGCCTATTGTTTTCACTTTGCAGGAATTTTGCACTAGCACCCCGTGCCCCACGACGCACAACGCAGGGCGGTAGTGCATGTTTATCAGAGTAATCTTTTTATTTTTATTTTTTGACATCTAGACTTGGTATTCGACCCCCGAATGTGATCCAGACTTAATATTTTGGGCTTCTACTCAGACTTTAATGCTCCAAATTATCCATTTTAACTCCAAACTTGCTTCTTCACTCGAAATCTCATCCTACACCACATAACACACATAATAAGTACCAAGTACTAATAATTAGGCTCAAATACATTCAAAGTATAGTAACTAGAGTGTAAAATATAGCCAAAATACGAGTTCCTAACCTACCATCAATTATATCACACGTGCTTTTCTCTCCAAGTTATCAACGTCATCTTGACTGTTATTTGCACTTTCAAATATCTTTTATAACTTTAATCAAATATTGTCCAAGTTTTTATTAATTTACAACCAAGAAAAATGTATAACAACAATAAAACTAATATGGCTTGGACATGATTTGATTGAAATTTGCGAAAAGTAAAAATAAAATAAAATATTTGAAGTTAAATTTGAAAAAATGTATATGTGGGTAGTTGTGCTTGGACATTCTTGAGAAAAATGTTAAAAGTTTTGTGAATAAAAACTTAAAATAAAGAATTTGAAATGTGATAATTCAAAATATTCTTTTTAGAAAAAACACACTTGTCATTCTTTCATTTGTAACTTTACCATGTCATTCGTGATTATAACTCACTCGTTAGGTCTATCGATCGTAAATGTCCTCAAAATACACTTGCATCAAATAAAGGTATTTCTCTAATCACAAGAATGGTTAATATATCTATCATATTGTTTGCGACAATTTTAGAGATTGTATATCCATATTTGCTCATAAAATAAAAAATTAAAAAAATAAAGGGTCGGTTCGTCCTAGCCGCGACCCTCTTAAGGCTAGTCTGCGCCAGTCATTTTAAGGCCCGTTCAAATAGCAGGTTTCTCAGTCCTAGCCCACCGAATTCAAAGTCCCACGAGGTTTGGGCTGAGTTAGGCTGAGCTGACCCATTGTGATATCTCTAGGTAGACCTAAAATCATATAAAAAGAAATTATTTCGAACCTATAAATTCTTAGAATCAATGTAGACTTAGCTAAAGATAAGACACAATGGAAGAGAAAAATCTATATAGGCAATTACTATTAGGGGCCATTTGATATGATGGATAAACAAAAATAATTTTGCGATAAAAATTTAGTATCGCCTTATCCCTTATTTGGTTACTAATCATGGGATGATAAGTTATCACTACAAAAAAAATGGCCTAATTGCTGGGGTTATTTTTAAGGTTTGCGGCGGTTTGAAACCCCCGCAATTGCGGCAATCATTAAAACCCCTACAATAAGAGTCACCGCAATCAATTTGCGGCAGTTTTTTGCTGACCGCCAGAACTAAGTAGCGGTGGTTACTTCGCGGTGGTTGACCCCTGCAAATCTAAAATTAAATTATTTTAAAATAATTTTAAATTACGAATTACTAGTTTAAAACCTCCGCAAAATTATTTTTTTAATTTTTTTATCTTATATTTAAAGTTCCTGGCAGTCATAACCTCGACGATTCATTGAATTCTTTTAACTCATATATTATTGATAAATTTACTAATTAAGGTGTAAATCATAATCAAAGCAAAGAAAAAATATTTTAAAGTTAAGAGAAATCAATAACATATCGTAAAACCATAAAACGTTGTCATAAAATACCATTAGTCTTTAAAACAAAATTTTGTCAACATTAAGTAGTATCATAGGCTCAAAAATTAAATTTGAACACAAAACATTCACTCCAACATTCTAACATCCGCTCCAACCACACACCTTTATTGTCACAATTAATTATCTAAGATAATTACAATGAAATCAACGGTTGTCACTAGAATTACTATCATCGCATGATCTTTTTGGGTCCATAGGCGAAATGGGCCCACTGTCCACATTACTTGGCTGCATAAAAAAAAGCAAAGTATAAAAATCATGCAAGAATCAGACATTGCAATAACTTTAGGTTCTACTAAGTAATGTAAGTAAATAAGTATAACTCTTCAAGCTTCCTTTGTACTTGAAACTCAAATTCAGATTAACATTGAAGTCTTTCTTTTCTTTATTGGACTGAGAAAAGAGATGTTTGTGCAGTTATATTTTGTTGGAGTAGTCAAAGAGTATTGATAATGTAAACAAGTCAGTAAAACCAATAATCACTAGCAACTAATAAACATGACCAAATAAAAATTGAATAGTACTAACCTAGGCCACTCTATCTTTGCAAACAGACAAATTTAAGTGAAAAGAATTGAAGAACTTTACTTACTGTTGTAGGAGAAACCGTCGAAGGAGAAGCAAAGAATCCCGCAAACTGTTCAGGTATTGTACCTTCTTTTTGTATAGGTTAAAATCTGCCTCAGTAAAATTTAGCATGGAGCGATATCGTGGAAAGCGATATGGTCGAAGTCGACTAGTAGATAACGGAGCTCATAGCCGAGCAGTCAATAACGGCCGAGGTCGAGTATCAAGAGCATTGCTAACGACTAGTTTTTGTAATAGAATATTCAAGAGAATATTTCATTGAATATTCTTAGTGTTTGTACTTTTAGGGTTGACTAGGGTATGTCCCATATAAATAGAAAAAGAGATAGGGGAAAAAGGGGATGTAACATTCTCTGATAAGAACACTTTTGGAGAAGAAGACTTTCTCTCTAGAAAAGATACAAGCACTACCTTTTTCAGAAGATTCGATTACATATTATTCCATACTTTTCCATCTGATCCGAGAATAGTTCCAATATTATAGCATTTGCCTTTCACTCATCATTGTCAGAAGGGGGAATCGTCCACCCCATTCAATATTGGGTAAATTATTCTCCTTATTTACGTAAATGCCATTTAATATTATTTATTGTTTGAAATTCTTCTATCATTAATGATCTTGAAACATTGAATGTACGCAATATTTAATCCTCCACCAATATTGTTCGGTTTTATTTGAGTTGACTAGTTATAAGTCTGGGGATACTATTATTAACTAGGTTTAATCCCTATTTATATGAAATTAATTAGTTTAATCAAAGGTATACATTTTTTGGTCAAACAATTTGGCGCCGTCTATGGGAATACCTAGTTAAGTTTTTAGTTTCTTCTAGATCTATAACTGGCACAGTTTACAAAAAAAAATAAAAATAAAGCTCTTATTTCCTTGTACACACAGATCTGAAATGGCAGGTAATAGAGAAGAAAGAATAAAGGCAGTGGCTGATCTCACTACCAACCTCTTAAACATCATCAATGAGGTCTTCGAAACAGAAGGCGAAGACATAACGCCTAACGCCTCTCCACAACGAAGTGGGTCGCCCCTCTCTCACGGCAGTATCACAACATCCCATGGTAAAGGAGCTTCCACGTCCACAGCGGAAGAGGCACCACCAGCAGTGAAGATGCTACTTGAGGCTTGGCTGACAAATACGATGACCGACATCCTCGACAAGCCCGCCCAGGAGGCAGTTAGAGAAAATGCAAGGAGTTGCATTACACCAGCAATGGTCGAGCAGCACGGCCCTCCCCCTCCAATAACAGGTATCACTCACAATATTAATAATGCAGGTAACGACACCCTCACGGCCATTCTGAGAAGAATGGAAGAAATAGAAAATGAAAACAAAATGCTTCGGGATCAAATGAGAGAGCACCAAGAAAGGGTCGACAAAATACCGGGTGCCCCAAAACTCTTTCCAAAAAGTGACGCTGGTCGGTTCGTTGAGCAACCCTACAGTGATGAAGCCGCCTCACATGCCATACCCAAGACCTTCAAGATGCCGCCTTATCTGGAAATATATGACGGTACGACCGACCCCGAAGACCATGTAACTCATTATATCACTGCGGTAAAGGGCAATGATCTCGCCAAAGAACAAGTCTCCTCCATCTTGTTGAAAACGTTTGGCGAGACCCTTACCGAAGGAGTATTAACTTGGTATTCACAGCTGCACGTGCGCTCCATTGAAACATTCGAAGAGATGGACGACAAGTTCGTAACGGCCCATGTTGGGGCTAAAAAGGCGAAGGCAAGAGTGAACGATATATTTTCCATCAAACAATCACCCGGAGAGGGATTGAGGGACTTCATCGCTCGATTCAACAGAGTAAGTATGACCTTACCAAATGTATCGGAAGGAATGGCTGTAGCAGCTTTCCAGAATGGGCTGAACAGGAATGGCTCAAGGGCGACCAGAAAATTATTAAGTCGGTTTATGAAATATCCTCCAACCACTTGGGATGAAATACACAACGCCTGTTGTGCCGAGGTTCATGTAGACAAAGACGACATGAATGGGCCAACCCATCGATTGACCTCGGTACAAGCCGAAACTAGGAAGAATCAAAGAAATGATGCTAGGAGAGATCTTGTAGATCCACGATCCAACCGAGAAAGGCACCAGCCATATGTCAGAAACGCCATCATGCCCCCCTCCCACCACGAAGAGGGCCCATCTAGTCTAAGGACAGGGACTCATAGGAATGAGAGAGGTATGCCCCATTTACTATCCGTTCATAATTTTTTGTGTCGCCCTCAGAAATAGTCTACGCATTGGAGAAACTCGGACCAAAAGTAAAGTGGCCACAAAAGATGAGGTCAGATCCAAGCACTAGAAAGTTAAACACCCTCTGCGAGTTCCACCAAGGGCGAGGTCACAAAACTGAGGAGTGCAATGCCCTAAGGCAGGAGGTCGTGAACATGCTTCATCAAGGACACCTCGAAGAATTGTTGAGTGACCGAGGGAGGACCAACTTTGCCTGAGGACGTGAACAACACCAGGGACCGCCGAAACCACCCTCACCGACTCGTACCATTCAAATGATCATCGGGGGCAGCGACAACATTTCGATCAACATCGTAAAGTTCACCATAACCCATAAGCTCAAACAGTCAATCACTCATGAACGGTATGACGAACTCGAAGTAAGTATCATCTTCGATAAGTCAGATACCCACGGTTTGGTTTTCCCTCACTATGATGCCCTTGTTATCACTTTAAGAATATTAGATATAGATGTAAGACGCATTATGGTAGACGATGGGAGCGGCGCGTGCATTGTCCACCCTCGAGTACTTGCACAAATGGAACTCGAGGACAAGATAGTGCCACGCTGCATCACACTAACAGGTTTTAACAATGCAATTAAACGAACGTCCAGGGAAATAACACTCCTTACCCTGGCTGGTGGCATCACTCTGGAAACCACATTCCACGTCATGGACCAGGATACGACGTACAATGCCATAATAGGTCGACCTTGGATACACACCATGAGGGATAGCTCCTCCATCATGTATCGAGTTATCAAATTTCCAACCCTATGTGGAATATTCAACATACGAGGAGAACAACGGACATCTCGAGAATGCTAGCGCATTGCCCAGGATTGTACATATACCCAACAAATGAAGGGCAAAACAAAAGATGCATAGCAATTAACAGGGTCGAGGTCGAGATGTGATGAAAAAGCAGACATCATCAGAGATCCAAAAACAATAGACGCCACAGGATCAATCGTAGAAGACCTCGACCCCGTCCAACTTGATGATAACGACCACAACAAGAAAGCATACGTCGGCTGCAAGCTTCAAGAACCAGGTAAATTTTGTCAATTCTTAACTGCTAACGCAGACTTGTTTGCTTTTTTCCATGCAGACATGCCAGGTATCCCGAAGGAGGTCGCCACGCACAAGTTGAACGTCGACCCTTTCTACCCCCAGTAAGGCAGAAGTTCAATTCCGCAATAAATGATGCAGTTCACGAGGAGGTCGCAAAATTGCTAGAAAATGGCTCCATCAGGGAATCAAAATACCCCCAATGGGTTGCCAATGAGGTCATAGTGAAAAATAAGAACGGAAAGTGGCGGATGTGCGTAGACTTTACAGATTTAAGTAAAGCATGCCCCAAAGATTCATTCCCGCTACTTCATATCGACCAGCTCATTGACACAACGGCCGGTCATGAACTGCTGAGATTCTTAGATGCCTACTCGGGCTACAATCAGATCCTCATGGAAGAGGAGGACCAGGAGAAGACCACCTTCATCACCCACCAAGGGATGTACTGCTACAGGGTGATGCCCATCGGACTGAAAAATGCGGGGGCGACATACCAATGTTTGGTGGCCAAAATGTTCAAAGACCAACTCGGCAATACCATAGAAGTCTACATAGACGATATGTTGGTCAAGTACAAAAGGAAAGAAGATAACATCAACCACCTGAAAGAAGCCTTCGATATACTCAGGCGGTACAGAATGAAGCTAAATCCTGAAAATATGCATTCGGTGTGACCTCAGGAAAATTCTTGGGATTCCTAGTATCGCAAAGAGGTATCGAGGTCAACCACGACCAAATCAAAGCCATAGAAGGAATATCAGAGCACTTAACCAACAAAAAACAAGTTTAGAGGCTGATCGGCCGTATCGCCGCCCTGTCGAGATTCATCTTGCGATCATCTGACAGATCCCATAAGTTTTTTGGCGTACTCAAGAAAGACAACGGCCTCCAGTGGATTTCTGAGTGCGTTCAAGCCCTGAAGGAAATAAAGTCTTATCTGTCATCACCGCCGTTGCTTTCCAAAGAGGAACCGAGGGAACGCCTTCTCATCTACCTCACCGTATCTGAAGTAGCGGTGAGTGCAGTCCTTATCCGAGAAGATAAACGTATGCAATCCCTCATCTATTACATTAGCAAAACCTTAATCGATGCTGAGACGAGGTATCCCTACCTCAAAAAATTAGCCCTGGCCTTGGTCGTAGCTTTATGAAAGCTTAGACCCTACTTTCAGTGCCACCTCATCTTGGTAGTCACAACTTTCCCCTTACGAAGTATTTTACATAAGCCCAAGCTAACAGGCAGGTTAGCCAAGTGGGCCATAGAATTAACTGAGCATGATATCACATATCAACCGCGGACGATGATAAAATCACAAGTCCTTTCCGATTTCGTCGCCGACTTCAGCGCAAAAATAAAGCCCGAATTAAAAAAAAAGCCGCCCACGCTTCTCCACGAACACAAGATCTATGGATTTTGTACACCGACGATGCTTCCTATGCGTCGGGGCCCGGACTAGGGCTTGTGCTCGAAGTCCTGAAAGGGGAAGTGGTTTGCCAGTCCATAAGGTGCCCGGACATGACTAACAACAAGGCCGAGTATTAGGCCGTGATTGCAGGGTTAAGGCTAGCACTCAAGTACGGGGCGAGGCAGGTCATCCTACGCTGCGACTCTCAACTCGTCGTCAACCAAGTCAAGGGACTTTCCAAATCAAAGAACAAAGGTTACAAAAATACCAGACCAAGATCTGCAAACTACGGCTAGAGTTCGACGAATGCTAGCTCGACCTAATCCCTCGAGCACAAAATATCGAAGCAGACGGCCTCACCAAATTAGAGGCAACAACTAAAAGCATAACCGGATAAGGAAACGTGGTCACCTTCCTCCACTCATCGATATATCAAATCGAGATAAGGACTATAAATCTAACTTGGGACTGGCGCAACCATATTGTTGCATACTTGTAGGAAGGCATACTCCCAGATGATAAAAAGGAAGCCAAGAAGCTCCGGATGCAAGCGGCCAGGTATAACATCATCCACAACGACCTATACAAAATGACGTATGGCGGCCCCCTAGCGAAATGCTTAGGCCCGAATCAAACGTGGCGCATCCTAGAAGAAGTCCACAAAGGCCACTACGGAGCTCACTCAGGCAATCGAGCTCTAGTCAGATATCTTATACGGGCAGGTTACTACTGGCCTACCATGAAAAAAAAGGCCGCAGACTTCGTGAAAAAAAATGACCAATGCCAAAAGTACGCCCCAAATGATCCATCACGCAGATGACCATCTCCACTCGGTCACTCCCCCTTAGCCTTTCATCGAATGGGGAATGGACATTGCCGTCCCCCTCCCTGCGGGGCGAGGTAACATACGATTTCTTTTGGTTTTAACTGATTATTTTTCTAAATGGGTAGAAGCAGGAGCATTAGCCCAAATACGCGAACATGAATTAATCGCCTTCATATGGAAAAACATTGTGTGCCGCTTCGGCCTCCCCAAAGAGATCAGTTGCGACAATGGACCCCAATTTACTGGAAAAAGGCCACCAAAAGTTTTGAGAAGTGGCATATCAAAAGAATACTCTCCACACCATACCACTCTGCGGGCAACGGGCAAGCAGAATCCTCCAATTAATCAATACTGAACATCATGAAGAAAAAGTTTGAGGACGCCAAGGGATTATGGCCGGAGCTATTACTAGAAGCGCTTTGGGCCTATCGCATAATGCCAAAGACAAGCACAAGATAATACGCCCTACTTTTTAGTTTATAGGACTGATACGGTAATAACAGTCAAAGTCGGAGAGCCTAGTTTGCGATACTCCCATGAGAGCGGGGCGAGGAACGATGAAAGCAGAAGGCAAGATCTCGACGAAGTCGAAAAACGGAGAGATATGGCCTACATAAGGATGATCACCCAAAAATAACAGGCAGAATGCTATTATAACAAAAAGGCCAAGATCAGACTGCTCAAAGTCGGGGACTATGTGCTCAAGGCCAAAACACAAGCAAGTAAAGACCCACGAGAAGGCAAACTAGGGACGAATTGGGACGGTCCATACAAAATCATGGTAGCAGCAATTAAAGGGTCATTTCAACTAGAAACAATGAAAGGAAAACTACTACCAAATAACTGGAACGTCGCCCACCTCAAGTACTTCAACTTTTAAGAAAAAGTGTCCTCCAAGTCGTACTCGTTTTCCCTCACTTGAGTTTTGTCCCAATTCGGTTTTCTCAAGGAGGTTTTTAACGAGCTGACAAGGGGGACACTTCAAGTCGAAATACGAATGGAAAGAGACACCAGATGGTTAGTTCATTGCCCAACCTCTCAACACGTCTCCAGGTCACCCAATGATGGGACTAGATAGACTGGTACTGGAATGCCATCCAAATAAATATGTATTGATAATGTAAACAAAAATGTATGAAGTTCGCCCATGTTTTCACCATAACAACATTGCCTCAATATCTACCCGGCCCCCGACCACAATTAAGTAAATAACATTCGACCTCGTTCGAATTAACTCACATTCGACCTCGTTCGAATTAACTAAAGTTCGACCTCGTTTGAATTGACTAACATTCGACCTCGTTCGAATTGACTAACATTCGACCTCATTCAAATTGACTAACATTCAACCTTGTTCGAATTAACTAACATTCGACCTCGTTCAAATTAACTCACATTCGACCTCATTCGAATTAACTCACATTCGACCTCACTCAAATAAACTCACATTCGACCTCGCTCGAACCAACTGAATACATAACATTTGAATTAACACCTACTAATCCCCAGGCATGACCAAAACCAAATTTTTATGATTGAAACGATCAAACGACAAAACAAAAGAAAGAAGCGTGCAAGCCCGAACAGAAAGAAAAGAATTAGATACGAAACAACAAAATCGACATTTCATACTTCAAATATATTCCGTACAAAGGCTAAAGAAGATGCCAACAAAAGTATGTACAAGAGTTACAAGCAAAAGAAAGAAAAGCAACTACGCGCTACCTAACTCAGCAACACCATCTCCATCCGTCTCTCCACCATCGTCGTCTCCGTCGGGATACTCATCTTCGTACCAGGCATCCTACTCAATCCCTTCCATGTCTTTATCATCATCACCAGCTTGTGGTGTAGTGGGGTCATAGCCATAAGAAAATCGAGCTTCACATGCCTTAACACGTGCATTCTCTAAGTCGGCTTTCGAAACAGCCCCTGTCCCCATCATATCCCTGAATATATCCAGCTGGGCCTCGGCGTGAATCCTTTCCTCATACAAATCCCTAGGTACATCAGGAAACGAAGAAGTGAAGGATGAGGACGGTTGCACCAGTAACTGTACCTTTTCGGCCTCGAGGGCAACAACTCGATCACTAAGGTCCGCAGCCTCTTTTTCTAACTCCCATATCCTCTCATCAAGTTGCTCCTCTCTGAGCCTAGCTGTCTCCATGGTGCAATACCGTTCAGAACGGATAATACGGATCGTGCCCTCTAAAGCTGCCGCTTTACGCGCAGCTGATAACTGGGATGTCACTGCCTTCTCCAAAGCCGCTACCTTTTTGGCGACCTCACCACTCAAAATGGCCGCTGGAAAATTGACACTCCTCCAGCTCGGCACGCAACAAGACCACTTGGGCTTGAAGGTCGGCGCATTAGGCCTCGACCCCCCTACTCACATCGAGCTCCTCCTCTTTGTCCTTTAACGCCCCCTCGAGCTCACTACATTTTCCGATGACCTTCACCAATTCGCCATCCTTCTCCTTTAGCTCGTTTCGGAGGGCCCTGAAGTTGATACTGCCACCAAGTCACCGGCAAAGCTCACGATGCTTATCATGATATTTGCGATATTTTCGCTCCATCTTTTGGAAGATGGACTTACGCCTCTCCTCTCAGCGGGAACTTTCAATCTATAAGATCACAGTCTGGGAAGAAAGCCAGAGCAAGTAAGAACAAAGTCAGATTCGACATGAAAAATGAATATGGAAACAGAATACCAAACTTACCCTAAGAGCAAAGCGGACTATGCTCTTCGACAGAGTGGAATCCTTCAACTTCTCGAGGGTCTTACCCTCCACATCGAAACAGAGTGGACCAAGAGAAGGGACCACGTCCTCAGTTTCAACTAATAGATCCCGATCTAGATGGATCGCAATAGTCCGCGTGCTCCCCTCCAACCTCACCTCAAGCCGGGTGAGTCCTTCCCCCATCATCGTAACCTACTCGACGTCCATATCGGAGCCCGTCTCATAATCCTCTTCGGCTACACTTTTGCCCTTGGTATCAACCCGAGAGGAAGGATCCTCGACTGGTAAGAAGGTTGATGTCTCACCCCCTTGTAAGGCATCAGGGACTCACGCCGATGGCCCTTCAAAACTCGTTTCAACCTCAAGGAGCAACATACATCCCTCGCACCCCGACAAAGGCAGAATCGTGGACAGTGGCTCGACATCAGCCATGAGATCTATGATCGCTGTGTTTCCGATGACAAAGCCCTCCATCACCGAACTCCCTACACAGACACCTTTCTCGCTGATACCGATGGATAGCCTCTTGCGGGGAAGCAGATTATCATCATTCAACGACGATCCCATCACAGTAGTCGACGACCGAGCAGGTCTCACCGCAGCAGCATGAACAGAAATGGACTTCCTCTTACGGAATGCCGGAGCAGGAGCTTTCTGCCTCCTCGAAGACTCTCGGCTTGCGAAAGAGATTATAACATCAACTCTTAAAGTCATAAAGAACACGCGACCACAGTGTTAGGACAGTATATGTAAAAAGTCACTGTATATGAGTACGAACGGACAAACTCACTGGTCGCTGAAAGCTTAGGCCCGAACTTCTGGAAAAATGCCAACCACCCACGAATCCCCACTGTGTGAGGCAAGATCTGGCTAACCTAATCATGAATATCCATGACCAAATGAGGGGGCTCGGTCTCGACTGAACGAGAAAAAGATAGAACAGTTAGACTACGACCAGAACGAGAAAAATGAGAACTTAGTAAAAATACTTACGGGCGTAAATCCATGCCTCAGGAAATCTATTTGTGTTTGCCACCACGCCCTCAGTCTTGACGTAGAAGTAATTAAACCAGAATCGACGATTTGTTTTATCGTCCATCTTCACTACCAAGCTTTTGCCTCCATGGTGACGAAGGTGCAACATCGTCCCTCTATGGAAACTCGGCGTAAAAAGGTGCATCAGGTGGCGAAGAGAGACCGCGCGGCTAGCCAATTCCGCGTACTTTTTCAGCATGAGGATGAGCTTGTAGATATAAGGAGAAAGCTGAGCCGGGAAGACATCGTAGTAGCGGCAGAATTCCTCTACCAATGGGAGAATGAGAAAAGAGTAGCCCACGTAAAATGGATATGCGTAGAACGCACAATATCTAGGATGATGAATTTGCACCACATCGCGTCCAACCGGGACCAGATCGACGTGGACTGGAATTTTGAACTTCTCCCTGAAATTAGCAAGGGCAGCCATGTCCATCTCAGACTCCACGGCCTCAGGGTCATCCTCGGGCAGCTTTGAGAAGTCAGTTCTAGCCTTCTCGTTATGAAGAATTATTTCGTCCACCATAGGAAAGCTTTCATCTTCTGCAACAATAGCAGCCCCATCGTCATGGGGAGGCATGCGCACTGCCAAGGGAATAGGGTCAGGTACCCTCTCCCCAGAACTGGAAGACATATTAACCATTTTGATTTATGAATAGAGGAGGTGTAAAAGCAGAAGAGTCAAGAGTAGCAGGACCCACCAAAGTTAGTAAAGGCAGGAGTATGAAGTAAGGTCAAGAAAACAAAGATTCTGATTGAGGAAGGAAGAAGAAGATATGAAAATTCGATTTTTAGAATGCTAAGAGTGAATCGAAGGATTGAGTATCCCCATTTATAAGAGTTAGGGCATCAATATCGAGGAAGCAAACTGTCGTTACCTAACTCAAGAATCGAAATGGCATAGGCACGGGAAATGATACAGGGTATCGGAAAAATGCATAATAATGACGCATGATGACATGATGTCACTATAAAATAATGTGACCCGTGGTTGCGGCTCATGGAAGGCCACGCTTCCATCTCATCCGAAGAGCTACTACTCGACCTGCTCGCATAAAACTTATCAACCCTAAGTAACAGAGTCCGCTCATCAAGGTTGCCCAGGGTCGACATCAATAAGCGGAGGGACTAACTGTATAGGTCAAAATCTGCCTAAGTGGGATTTAGCATGGAGCGATATCGTGGAAAGTGGTATGGTCGAGGTCGACTAGTAGATAACGGGGCTCGTAGCCGAGCAGTCAATAATGGCCAAGGTCGAGTATCAAGGGCAGTACTAACGGCTAGTTTTTGTAATAGGATATTCAAGAGAATATTCCATTGAATATTCTTGGTGTCTATACTTTTAAGGTTAACTAGGGTATGTCCCATATAAATCGCAAAAGAGATAGGGGGAAAAGGGGTTGTAACATTCTCTGATAAGAACACTTTTGGAAAAGAAGACTTTCTCTCTAGAAAAGATGCAAACACTATCTGAGAAGATTCGATTACATATTATTCCACACTTTTCCATCAGATCCGAGAATAGTTCCAATATTATAGCATTTGCCTACCACTCATCACTGTCAGAAGGGAGAATCGTCTACCCCATTCAATATTGGGTAAATCATTCTCCTTATTTACGTTAATGCCATTTAATATTAATTATTGCTTGAAATTCTTCTATTATTAATGATCTTGAAACATTGAATGTACGCAACATTTAATCCTCCACCAACACCAATCGGTTTTATTTGAGTTGACTAGTTATAAGTCTGGGGATATTATTATTAACTAGGTTTAATCCCTTTTTATATGAAATTAATTAGTTTAATCAAATGTATATATTTTTTGATCAAACACTTTCATTATTATATATGCCTTGAAAGCATTCATCATTTGATTGTGAGCATTCATCATTTGATTATAGTTCTATTGACATTGGGACGAACATGAACCTTCACTGCTTGAAGCACTTGTACCACAAAAATGAGGTCTTGTTTAAAAACTCTACTGGGGACAGGTCCTAATACCAAACACCTCACCCTTCGTGAGTACTCTTTTCCTAGTACCTTACCAATGACATCATTTGGCGAAATTTGAGACTCGTCTATGGTGCTTTGGCTCAAAGCTAACTCAGTTCTTTCCTACACATACAAAATTCATTGTCACAATTAAACCAACATGAATGCATTTGTCTAGTGTACCTTACAGATCCATACACAAAGACTTCAATAGAGTGACCACCCCTCATTAACTTAAACCAAATAAAATGCATGACTACCTAAAAATACACATTTTATGAATCTTGCATTATATCATATTTCACGAACTGAAGACAGAGCCAACCTAAAAGTTTTTGCAAACAAATGCTATTCTATTTCAATAGGGGCATATGACATTCTTAGTGATTCTGTTATCCCCAAAGAATTTCACTTAATTTACATAAGTTCACATGTCATCTCTCGAAGGTATAGAGAGATAATATTCTATAGAAGGACCAGAAAAGTATGAAAGAATGAAACACTTGTTGCAACTATCCAGAAACTTGTGCACGAAAGAGCATATTTACCCAATTCTCACCTCAACTCACAGTCAGCTACTAAAAACGACATTTAAGTGATGTTGCCTAGGATGAAATGAGAAACTAAAGTAATAGGAACCAGGAAGAGCAACTAATTACTTGTAAAAGCATAAAGACTCTCTCCAATGCAATTTTCACGATACTCTTTCCATATAAATAAATCCCAAAATCTTTGACACCACTCCATTAAATACAATTGCCCTTTAGAATATTCACAAATGTCAAATATTTCAAAAAGAGCCACCTGTGTGTGGAATCGTCTGCTTTTTTCTATTTTCAGCATTTCTTTTACGCATTTCCTTATTAAAATATACTTGAAACTCAATTAGAAGAACAAATAATAATATAATTACAAAGACTAGTAGAAGCAGTTACATAAGTACCTTTATTGAATCTTTATATTGGTAATCAACAAAAGAAATGCATTGATCCCACGTAATTCCATCCGGCACATTATCAATAATCTTAGCTCTACTTTTAAGTGGATTTTCAGATACACTCCACAAGTTAAGCTTATTTGCAACCCATTACTTTCCAATAGATTTATAAACATGTTGCCACGCAACTGACTCGGTTGTCTTAAAGAAGAACTTAGGTTTCAAGAATAAAATATTGGTTAGCATATCTATTACATGCAAATATAAAGTTCAAAGGCAAAATAGAGATATAGTTGTCCTTCTCCAAAAAAAAAAACCCAGTGATATAGTTGTAAGAATATAGAGCTTATTACCTTTATAATTTGATCAAAGATGCTGTTGAAGTATGACATAGGTAAACTCGACCATTTCTCACAGTGGATTGGAAATAAAGCGGAGTCACACGCTAAAACTCCACAAAATCCTGAAAGTAGGCCGCGTGCATCTCCAAATAGTTCATCCAGGTAATCAAAATTAACCACAATACGTTCTTCACACGTTAAATTTAGCACTTCTTTGACTTTCACTTTTAGTTTTTTGACATTTTCTTCTGAATCTGTATAAGAAAGAGATCAGATGAAGCCGTGAAAGAGATGAACAATGGGTTAGAAATGACTGCTGAATATGTACTAATAGTCAAAAGTATTTACCTATTACTTCTACAGTCCAATGGATCCCATAACGCTTTCTAGATGCGGTCTGAACTGTTGGAGCTAGTTGTGATGACTCCTGATCTGTTGGAACCAGATGTGATGTCGAGTGAACTGACCGAAATGGTTGTGATGTAGAGTAAAATATCGGCATCGGCTGTGATGCGGCCTGATCCATCGAAGCTGGATGAGATGTTGAGTGTACTGATCGAGATGGTTGTGATGCTGGCGGAAATGTTGGAACCGCCTGCGATATGTGTTGATCTATCGGAGCTGGATGAGATATTGAGTGAACTGATCGAGACGGCTGTGATGCCGACTGAAATGTTGGAGCCGCCTGCGATGTGGGCTAAAATGATGGGGTCAAATATGTTGTTCCTAAAATGACGTGATATGAGGTGTTGGCACGCATGGCGTTGATTGCAGAAAAGAAGGTGTTGATTCAGTACCTTGTGAAGTAGGTACTGACTGATCTGAATTTTGCTTTTTCTACAAATGCTTGAACCTTGGCATATCTGTAATTCAATAATGAATCCTGCAGCATGAAGAATAAATTTAATAAGCAGGCAAAGCAGATCCACAAAAAACTTCAATATAGAAGAATGGTGTGCAAGTCATAATCTAATTTAAGATATACAGATAAATTTACTGAAGTTCTCTTTCTCATAGCTGGTATTATAGCATGCTCACAACCACAGGAAAAATGATATATAGGCAATTTCTATACATTCAACAATGCCAGGATGTTTTAACAAATAAACCAAAAAAATCAAGAACTTCCAGTAAGGTATTGATACCCGCCAATTGTCCTAAATACTTCTCACATAAAACGGCTACCTTAATATTGGAAAATACAACAACATCATGAATGATTGCATAGTCTCTAAGGATCAAAATATTATTATGCATACCACAATACCAAGTTAAGATATATTATAGATCTGAAAATAATAGTAACTGAGAATATCAAAATAAGAAACCAATATGGTTAAAAAGTGAACTTTCAAAGAAATGTTTGAACATATTAGATCCACATTATAATAGCTTATCAAACACTTACTGAATTCTGAGAAGAACCCGAGTAACAAACAATCACAAAAAAATCATAAAGAATAAAGATCACTTTCTTAGCAGAAAGATAGTAAGTTTTGGAAAAAACACTAATCAAATTTTCCTAATCAAGCGAAAAACAACATCAGTTCTATAAGATAACAAAAATTCTATAGCGAGACAGAACCCCTATATCAATAAAAATTAATAGAGATAAATAACTAATAGAGTTAATAGCACGTGATATCCTACTAATGTAGATACTTTTGTACACACATTTATTTCCAAAATATTTAATTTGCCCAATAGCTAGAGCCAAGACAATATTACCACAATTACAGATAATTTCAATAATATTTCAGCAGATACTTATACGGATACCACTCTCTTGGACTTCATGTCACACTTTACGCCCTTCCAGCCACATGGATCAGCATCTTCTAGTCTCCAATGCATAAGAACACTGTCTGAACTTGGTATTGCGATCCTAAAATTAACAAGTGATTAACCAACAAAAACAAAATTAAAGTCACATGCAATTGAAAAACACACCAAAATTACAGATTATACAAACCCAATAATGGGGAAGATGAAAGACCCATTTTGAAGAAATAACATTACACAAAACCAAAAGTAGGGTAGAAAAACTTACTGTAATTGAAGATACAGGTCGATTACTATGCCAAAGTGAGTGATAGAGATGCTTATGCCACTGTATAGGGGAAATAAAGAGGAAAATTGAAGAAAAAAAAGGGGAAAATGAGGATTGAGTTCAATTCTTACAAACAAAATGAGAAATTTACACAAAACTTCCGATTTTAAGAAAATTAAAGTAGAAAGAAGCATGAAATTTGAGTTAATCTCTCAAAATTGAGATCATTACCTTGAGTTGTGGAAAAATGTTAGTGAGAAGTAGAGGAGCTTTTGAGGTTTTGTTATATTTGAGTTAATCTCTCAATATTTGTATTTTATTTCAGCCAAAAATTTGAGCAAAGCCACAACAAAAGTGTGGGAAATGATAGCACGCTAATTTATTTTCCAGATGGCGTAGGTTTCGAGCCGCCGCTATTTGATTATATTGTATCGGTTAAGTAAACCCCTGCTATTTAACGAAATTTACTAGGGTTGGAACTGACCCCCCCTATTAAACAACCTCAATCTAGGCCTTTTTTTGTAGTGTATCCAGGATTAAAAATAGTCCCGAGAAAACGTATACCTAGGATAAGTTATCCCAGAATAAAGCAGTGAAATTATCAATCCCAGGATTAATACAACATACCAAATAATCAACAAGAAATAATATCAGTATAATTAATTCCAACATAACTAATCTCAGCATAACTAATTCCAACATAACTAATCCCAGCATAACTTGTCTTCAAACCAAACAATCATCCCTTAGTGTGGGAATAGGTTTTAGACTTGGTAAAATTTTATATTATTATTATTATTATTAATATTTCTATTTTTTTTACTTATTTTAGTAACGATAATGATATAATAAAAGGAAAGAGGATTTATATAGTAACTTGTTTGGGACTGGTTGTTGCTGTGGTTGGAAGAAAGTTGAAAATTATACATTAACCATTGGATTTTGTAATGTAAGTTAAATGCCAAAGGTCTTTTGCTTACTTTGGTGAAGTTAGGATATGATTTGCTGATCTTTTTGAGTTGACTACTCTTAGTGTACGTGCGGCGTACGTATTTTTTGCGTGTATCAATAAAAAAATATATAAAATCTAAAATAAAAATAAATTATATGTAATAGCAGTTGACATCGAGATAAATACAACATTAAAAATAATAGTATATCAATATTTTTACTTAAGCAGTCATATTTATCTAATAATGTAGATAGATATACATATAAATGACTTAAAATATTTTTTTAAACTTAAATATGGTCTTTATGCACGTACATTACATCGTATTTTGTGTTATTACAAGATTTAAAAGTAAAATATTGAAAAATGTATATATCACATTTTAAGGAGAATTTTTTTATACTTTCTAATAAATGAAATCATCTTGTAAATTAAAGTTTAAGTAAGATTAGCATATAAAAGAAAATAAATTATATTTGAATTTGTAAGGATCGACCTAACTCATGACAACTTTTATAAAGGAGCAATGTAAGTTCTTTGATATACTTTGAAGTCGTATAGAATATTTTTTTTAAAACAGTTCTTATTTGTTTTTCTGAAAATATGCAATTATGTTATACGTAGAAGACTAGTAAGGCTGAATTATGTAAAAAAAAAAAAGACTTAATTTTGACATTTAGAGGCAAATTCACGGCATAAAAATCTATAAGGAAATAAATAAGATATATTTGGAGGTTATGTAATGATCCAACCAGTTGTTTGGAGCATTTGCATTCCGTTCAGTTGTTTGAAATCTTGAGTAGCTTCATATGATATATTATGACTTGTGTAGATCGTCGGTTTTGGTTTTCAGGTGCTTCAGAATGGATTCGGAGGACTAAACCTCATGTTAGAAGCTTTAGGTTGGAAGAGTTGACCAAGTTTGACTTTTATATATTTGGCCTCGGATCGGAGTTTTGATAGTTCCGGTAGTATAATGACTCGACCGGTCATTTTGAGAATTAGCGTACCGTTCGGTGACTTAAGGTCTCGAGCAGCCTCGTATCATGTGTTATGACTTACGTGTGCGGTTGAGTTCAGGTTTCGGATGATTCGAGATCAATTGGAATAGGTCCATTATGTCATTTATGACTTGTGTGAAAAAATTGAAGTTTATGTAATTATTGAGTTACATCAATAAAATGTAATTATTGTGTTAAATTAAAAATTCATACTCAGTCATATTCATTTCATTGCATATCATAACTCAGTTTTATGACTCTATTTTGATGCATATAAATGTTTTGGGCCGAATGGCCTATTTTTCTGAGATGCCCGAGTGGCTTGAGAGGTTTATGACTGAGTGAGGCTGAGGGCCTGATTTATGTTGCATATTTATGGGATCGGGCTGCACGTCGCAGCATGTTGCATATTTATGGGATCGGACTGCACGCCGCAACATGTTTGATATCGGCTGAGGGCCTGATTTGTGAGGATGAGTGTGGATCGGGACTGCTCGCCTGCAACATATTTATGACTGAGTGAGGCCGAGGGCCTGATTTGTGAGGATGAGTGTGGATCGGGGCTGCCCGCCTGCAGCATACTTTATTATTATAGCACGTGAGTTGTCCGTGCAGATTATAGTGCTTGGGCTGTAGGAGCCCCTCCGGAGTCTGTACACCCCCCCCAGTGAGCGCAAGTACCTACTGAGTGCGAGTGCCGAGTGACTGGAAGGCATGAGTGATTGTGAGGTATGCCCGAATGGCAAGAATGATTGGGAGGTATGCTCGAGTGGCAAGAGCGATTGTGATGTATGTCCGAGTGACACGAGTGACTGTGAGATTTTTCCCGAGGGGCTGTATATGAGTGATGTTCTGCCCGAGGGGATGTTTATGATCTTATCATTGAGTTGCATTGCATTGGCATGCACACATGACATACATGCATAGAGATGTATTTCCTCGTGTTGTACTGCATCACATCATTCATAATTTTTCATACATTGTTGACAGATGGGCATAGTGATGCATTTGTTTTTACACTGGTTATCCGAAAGGAAAATGAAACATCTTATTTATTATTGACAAGATTTTGGGAGAAATTTATTGTTTTCAAACTATTCATATTTTTGGCAACTTCAGTAAACGATTTGGTTTTTTTTTCACTGATGTATTTGAATGAAAGAACTACTATTTTTGAAATCATGATTTGGCTGGGCATTTTATCCCTGAGTTACTTCTGGCATTATTTGCTTTATGTTGTAATGGATTGTTGTGGACTATTGGTTTTGGACCCGACCTTAGTGGAAGCTCGTCACTACTTTCAACCTACGGGTAGGTTTGTTACTTACTCAGTGCTGTTGTTGTGCTCAATAGTTGCGGGACTTGAAGATGTACCTGCATTCCTGTTGTAGCTGCCTTTTGTTCAGGGTAGCCTTAGATTTATAAAAGCCCTGTTTATGTATTATTCAAACAGACTATGTATTATTTCATTTCCGCTTTGTATATTCTATTCTTAGAAGCTCATGATTTGTATTACCAGTTTTTGGGGAATGTATAAGGTTAAGATAATTATTTACTTAAATTTCTCTAATAATTGTTATTGGAATTGGATAGTTGAAAGTTGACTTACCTAGCGAGTTGGGTTAGGTGACATCACGACTAGTTGAATTTTGGGTCGTGACACATGCACATCTATACTCTGTGAAACAAATGATTGGTTTAGTTGTACTTGTACCCTTCAAATATATAGTGCATCCGCCTCGGGCAAATTTTGGAGATTCTCATTTTTAAGGATCCTAAGTTGTACAAGTTCTCGTCTGTCTCGAAGGGTGCAAAATATAGAATATGTGCTTTATACTTAGTTAATTATAGCGTTTTGTACATTGTAGGAATTGGATATATAAGATGTTATCAATGCTGAGGCTGTCTTGCAGTCAATATATTTTTTATTTACCTCAGTGTACTTCTAATTTGTCACTTTCAAATTAAATTAATTTGTGTCACAGGGTAGCATTATTCCCTTGCATGCATCTGGTCATCAGTTATATTATTTTCTTTGATTTGTTATATTACATCTGTGATTAAGTATGTTATAGTCTTCTTTCTTTTTGTTGTACAAATACATTCTTTTTCAATTGAAAGCAAAAGAGGTGTTGCCAATATAATGATCAATCATAAATTCATTTGTTATCTTTGAAGTTTACAAAAAAACTGCAAGCTTTATGATTGATTAAACATGAAATTATTATTTTGGAATACAGACAGGAAGAAGAAGAAGAAAATAAATGAAATGAAGAGATGGAGTTTTGAGCCTTTGACATCTCAGCATGCTATCTGATCTAGCGTTTAATCTCTTAAAGAAACAGAAGACAACCGAGTTAGAGTCTTTTAGCCTGTTTGGCCAAGCTTCTCCAATTCTAGAATCACTTTTTTTTCAAAAAAAAAAATACTTTTTTTCAAAGTGAAATATTTGGCTAAACTTTTGGAAGAAAAAAAAAGTGTTTTTGAGAAGAAACAGAAGCAGTTTTGGAGAAGCAGAAAAAAGTAACTTCTCTCCAAAATCACTTTTGTGAAAAACACTTTTGAGAAAAATACACTTAGTAGCAGTTTTTAAAAGTTTGGTCAAACACTAATTGCTGCTCAGAAGTACTTTTCAAATTAATTAGTCAAACACAAATTGCTTTTAACTAAAAGTACTTTTGAGAAAAGTATTTTTGAGTAAAAACACTTTTCAAATAGGCCTGGCAAGTGGGCTGATCCAGGCCCGGGACCGGCCCAGGACCGCGGGCCAGACGGGCCAAACGGTTAAACGGGCCAGGACCGTTTGGTCCGGTTTTAGTGGGCCTGGTCCGGTCTCGTGGGCCGGTCCTCTGATTTGGCCCGCCAGGGCCCGGGACCGCTTGGCCCGCCAGGGCCCGGGACCAGACCGGGACCGGCCCGGTCCCCTTAGCGGGCCTAGCGGGCCCAACGGCTATTTTTTTTTAATTTTTTTTTTTTTAAAACGTTTGACTGTAAAAAATAGCCGTTGGGCTGTAAAAAATAGCCGTTGGCTATTTATGAAATAGCCATTTAACCCCTCAACTTTGTTTTAATCCCAAACTTTTTATAATTACACTTTTTCCCTATTTTCAACTATAAATACCCCATCATTATTTCATTTTTTCTTACAAAATCATCAATCTCTCTCTAATTTACTTCTACTATTGCTTACTTTATTGTTACAATTTGTGAAACAATTGTGAAGTTGGTGAATTGAAGTCTTCAACGATAATCAATTTCCAACAAGTTGTTCGTCAATTCGGTAAACTCGTTCCAACTCTTAAGTTTTAATATTATAATTTTGTTTGTTTTATTTACTTTGCTTGATTAATTAAGATGGCTTATTCCTTAAAAATATGTTTAGTAAAAATAAGGGAAAATCGAAGAGTGGTGAATCTAGTGGCCAATATGTTCCTCCTCCACTTCCCCCGGCTCCACGACCCAAACATGTTACCCGTCCTACACCTCCTATTCTTGATAGCGATAATAGTTTATTACAATTTACCGAGAGTCAATTTTTCCATAATATAGTACCCGGTGAACAATTAAACCATGAATATATGAATGCTCTTTATGGTAATCCAACTATTAATGAAAATGATGATGAAGAAATAGATTTTGATGAAACGCAACCGGATGATGATACACCCACTAGTCCTGCTCCTGAAGTTAACCCAACTAATAATAATCTAGATGATCTCCCATCTGACCCTCCTATTAGTGCCCCTACTTTTTCTAGACAACCTCCTAAACGGGCAGAAACATCTCTTGTTTGGCAATATTTTACTCAACTAAGAGAAAAAAATAAGGCTAAGTGTAAAACTTGTGGCAAAGAGTTAGTTTTTCAATATGTTGGAAGTCGGGGGGGTACGGGAAGTTTGGCTAGACACATATTGCTACACCCTCAAGATAAAACTAGATATTTTTGTATGAAAACTTTGGCTGAGGGGACAAGTACACCTAGTCAGGCTGACCTTAGTACCGGGTCAAATCAATTTCAACCGGGAATTAACACTGTTACCGGTGGTATTTTATATTATGATCCAAAAAAAGATCGGGAAGAATTGGCAAAAATGGTCACTGTTATGTGCCTACCCTATAGTTTTCCTTCTAACCCCCACTTTGTGCATTATATTAGAAAAATTTTTAATCCTACTTATAAAGGTTTTCCTCGCACAACCGTAAAGAGTGATATTTATAAATATAAACATGAATATGAACAATATTTGCGCTATTTATTTACTCATATAAATTGTCGTCTTGCTATTACAACTGATATTGGTAGAAGTGGTAATGACTGTGATTACCTTACTGTTACCAGTCATTGGATTGATGAGCATTGGATAATGCAAAAGCGCATTATTGCTTATAGAATAATTAATTCACGTCACACAGGGCAGTTTATTTCTAGCACGATTGCGGATATTTGTAGATATTTTTGTATTAGTGATAAAATAATATCAGTTTCAATGGATAATGCTACTAGTAACACAAATGCTGTAGCCTTGCTTACCACGATACTAAGTCCTGTATTTAGTAATATTTTTCATGTTAGATGTATTTGTCATATTTACCATTTAATTGTGGGTGATGGCATGCGAATTTTAAATGTTGAAATTGAAAAAGTTAAAATGGCTCTTAATTGGCTTTTTTATTCAAATCGTAGAAGTAGACTTAGAGAATATTTTAAAAGATGCGATGAATTTGGCCTAAGAGAAAGAAAGGTTCCTAAACCTTGTCCAACTAGATGGAATTACATGTATGAAAGATATTGCCATGATTTTTAATGCTATAATAAAAATATAACACATTGATTTGAATATCTCTATACTACATATACATCTTAAAATATACTATATATACATAGTATTTTAGATATAATATACATATAGTATAGTATACATAGTATACTAGATATATATAGTAGATATACATGTATATATAGTATATCTTAAGATGTATATATAGTATATAAATCGAATATAGCTTATATATAGTATACATATATATATATATATATATATATAGTATACATATATATATATATACTATACTATAGTCTATACTAAGATATACTATATATACATCTTAAGATATACTATACTACATATACATCTTAAGATATAGTATATATACTATACTATATATACATCTTAAGATATACTATATATACTATACTATATATACATCTTAAGATATACTATATATACATCTTAAGATATACTATATATACATAGTATACTAGATATATATAGTAGATATACTATACTATTTATACATCTTAAGATATACTATATATACTATACTATATATACATCTTAAGATATACTATATATACTATACTATATATACATCTTAAGATATACTATATATACATCTTAAGATATACTATATATACATAGTATACTAGACATATATAGTAGATATACTATACTATATATACATCTTAAGATATACTATATATACTATACTATATATACATCTTAAGATATACTATATATACTATACTACATATACATCTTAAGATATACTAAGTATACTAGATATACTAGATATATATAGTAGATATACATGTATATATAGTATATCTTAAGATGTATATATAGTATATAAATCGAATATAGCTTATATATAGTAAGATGTATATATATTATAGTATAGTTTAGTATACATATAAGCTTATATATATACTATACTATAGTCTATACTATATATACATCTCATAAGATATATAAACTATATTCGATATACTATATATACATCTTAAGATATACTATATATACTATACTATATATACATCTTAAGATATACTATATATACTATACTATATATATATATATATATATATATATATATATAAACTTATATATATACTATACTATAGTCTATACTAGATATACTAAGATATACTAAGTATACTAAGATATACTATATATACATCTTAAGATATACTATATATACTATACTATATATACATCTTAAGATATACTATATATACATAGTATACTAGATATACTAGATATATATAATAGATATACATGTATATATAGTATATCTTAAGCTACACATATAGTATAATATAGTATAGTATATATATATATATATATATATAAGCTTATATTTATACTATACTATAGTCTATACTATATATACATCTCATAAGATATATAAACTATATTCGATATATTATATATACATCTTAAGATATACTATATATACTATACTATATATACATATTAAGATATACTATATATACTATACTACATATACATCTTAAGATATACTATATATACATAGTATACTAGATATATATAGATACTAGATATATGTATACTATGTGTATATATATATATATATATATTTTAAGATGTATATATAGTATATAAATCGAATATAGCTTATATATCTTTATTACTATTTTTTACTCTAACTTCTATAAAAAAAAAATTAAAAATAAAAAGTTTTTGTTGGGCCCGTTTAGGCCCGGAACCGGCCCACTAAACCCAGGCCCGTTAGTTCATGGTCCCGGTCCCGGGCCGGTTACAGCAATAAACCCGCGAGGCCCAGGACCGTTTAGGACCGGACCGTATAGGACCGGCCCACTTAGAACCGGCCCACTTAGGACCGGGCCCGCGAAGCCCACTTAGGACCGGGCCCGGCCCAGTTGCCACCCCTATTTTCAAAATAAGCTAATTTTTGCCGCTTGGCCAAACATGCTATCACTTAAATCGAAAAATGGCCAAAAATGCCCCTAAGATATTTAAAATGGCTCAATTTTGCCCTTCTTCCACCTATTGGACCATAAATGTCCTTAACGTTAGTTTTTGGGCTCAAACTTACCCCTATATCTAACAGAAGTGCCAACAATACCCCTAACGTATTGAAAATGGCTCAGAAATACCCTATGTTAACCTTTTGGTCCGCAAATGCCCATAACGTTTGTTTTTTGGCTCAATCTTACCTTTATATATAACAGAACTAACCTGGTTAATTTTTTGACTTTAACAATACCCCTACACGTTGCGGATTAAAAAAATGCCACATGACGAAGTTAAAGTCAAAAAATTGACCAGGTTAGTTCTGTTATATGTAGGAGTAAGTTTGAGCCCAAAAATAAACGTTAGGATTAGTTGCGGACCAAAAGGTTAACAGAGGGTATTTCTGAGTCATTTTCAATACGTTAGGGGTATTGTTGGCCCTTCTGTTAGATATATGGGTAAGTTTGAGCACAAAAACTAACGTTAAGGACATTTATGACCCAATAGGTGGAAGGAGAGCAAAATTGAGCCATTTTCAATACCTTAGGGGCATTTTTGGCCCTTTTCCGTACTTAAATTAGGAGCCTAATAATATTTTTTGTATATTTGTTATTGAATGTATTACTCATGTATATGCGTAACAATCTAGAAATTACAGGTTATCGTCTTAAATTATTAATTACACAACAACTCAATGCAGACCAGTCTGCTTTGACCCTGGTTGATATGTTTATCCGACGCATGTTAACCAAACGTGATATAAGATAATAGTACTGAATTTTATACCGTTTATTTTCAAACCTCAGTAACCAAATAACCCCCTAAGGAAAGATATTTTTCTATCTTTAAAAGTAGTGGCTTTATCCAAATTATATTTTATTCTAATTTTGAAGCAGTATTTGGCCTCTTGCCATAATATATTCTGGGAATTGGAGAAGAAATTCATGACAATGCTGTTTAAGACACTGATTATTTATAAAAGGTGGACTCAAATTTCATGACCAGAAAAATTCAAACAAAATTTTACATGTACAGTAGGAGGTTTAGCTTTTCATTTGCTCTAACAAAAAATATAAAAATAAAAAGAGGATAGCAGAATCCTCCCTAGTTTATGCTCTTATTTAACAAAAAACAAATAAAAATGTGATACATGCATACAGTGTTGAAGACAAGTATCTGCACTCTTCTGCAGATGAATCTGCACACCCCCTTAATTAGGGACATGACATGGAAAAATTGGGGGCAAAGGCTATATACTACAAATTCACAAGCAGGCTACAAATTTGAAATCTGAACCTAATAGGAGACACCCAAATACACTTTAGTATCTATCAAGTGCAAGAGTTAAATTACAATTGGGCTAAACATCCTATTCACATGCAGCTAGCTAACAAGATGGGGGTTGAAGTTGCTTCAACCGTCTTACTACTTGTTTCATTGTAGGTCTAGTTGAAAGAGAGTCAACTGTGCAGACCACAGCCAAATGTAGTACCTCAACCAAATCATCATGTGGACCTGAATCCCATAGACCAGCAGTAAAGAACTCCTTTGCACGGCCCTGGCGTAAAAGCATGCACGCCCAAGCAACAATATTGAATCCATTTCCATAAGAAGAGAAAGAGGGATCAAGTGCTTTCTTGTCTGATATTAACTCAAGCAACACAACCCCATAACTGTAGACATCAGCCTTATCCGAGACACGACAAGTCATGGCATATTCAGGAGCAACATACCCGAAAGTTCCAGCCACACCAGTAGTGGCATGGGTCTCTGAAGTTCCCAGTAATCTAGCCAAACCAAAATCAGATAAATATGCAGTATAGTCTTCATCCAATAGGATGTTGCTTGGCTTTACATCACGATGAAGCACACGCGGTACACACTGATCATGCAGGTAAGCAAGTGCACGGGCAATGTCCAAAGCAATCTTGTGAAGTACCCTCCAATCCACAGCCCTCGTTGACCTGTCCTGAATAAACTTTTCCAAATTACCGCCTGGCAAATAGTTATAGATTAGAAACATTTCCGTTTCACTATTATGATATCCAATCAGAGTTACGAGGTTTGGATGTCGAAGCCTCCCCAATGTTCTGATTTCTGCATCAAACTGTTGGATCCCTTGAAAACGTCCTACAGCAAGTCGCTTTACTGCCACTAGGAACCCTGGTGCAATCTCAGCTTTGTATGTTGCTCCGAAACCTCCACTGCCTATGCAATTGCTCGCATTGAAGCTCCCTGTGGCCCGCACGACATTCTCAAATGTCAAAGGAACCGCAACTTCTGTAAAAACTGTTACCTCTTTCCTGGTAGATCCTGCAACTCTAGATCTTGGATTCCATTTTCTGGTGTAAAAGAAGAGGACTATCAAAGCAAGAAGAACTGACACAATAGCTGCAGCAGATGTTATGGATGCTATCTCAATTGAGTTGAAACCACCACCATTTCCTCCTTTTTGGGTTGGAGTTGACGGAGGAGACACAGCAGAATCTTGTGAGTTCCCTATTCTGCCCTGCTGATCTGTAGAAGGTGTTGATAGAGAAAATACATGGCAAGATTGCAGAAAGGGGTTGCCCTGAACACTATTGCATTTCATCAAATCTCTATTAAGAGGTAGTGGCCCAGACAGATTATTGAAAGACACATTAAACGCTGCCAGTGTGGTCACATTGGCCAAGCCTGAAGGTATTTTCCCTGATAAATTATTATTGTTAAGAAGAAGCGCAGTCAAATTCCTCAAATTCACAAGATTGTTTGGAATTTCACCAGACAATGAATTCGAAGAAAGTTCAAGCTCTTGTAAAGAGTGCAATTGCCCAAAACTTGAGGGGATGGAGCCAACCAAATTATTGCCAGCTAAAGAGAGGTAACTGAGATCCTTTATCTGACCAAGACTGCTTGGAATCTGGCCTTGCAAGAGGTTCCAACTTAAATTGAGAGCGACCAAAGAAACCAGACTCCCTATACTCGGAGGAATTGTCCCACCAATCTGGTTTTTGGAGCCATCCAACAGCTTAAGAGGCCCACAAATTGCACCAAGATCCTCTGGAATTTGGCCAGACAATGCATTATTGCTTACATTAACAATCATACCTTTCAATTCATGACATTTCTCGAACAAGTTACCAGGAAAAGGTCCAGTAAACCTGTTACCACCAGCTAGAAATGCATAAACAGTTTGCTTGCCTAACATTTCAGGTGCAATGAGCACAGAAGGCGGTAAATTTCCTGTGAAGTTGTTACCACCGAAATTATGAAATACTGCACGGCCAGCATCATCTCCAAATAACAAAGTGGTGTCTAGTACACTTCTATTGGTGAAGTGCGCTAGATATGCAGATGATGGATCTCTACCGCTGGACACAACATGAGCACAACTGTAATTGGAAAACCTGGGAAGTGAACCAGAGAGATAATTCTCACTCACATCGAACACAAACATACAAGGAACCGGTAGTTTCTCAACAAGCTGTCCAGTCAACCTATTTGAGCTCAAGTCAAGAAAATGCAGCTTCTGGCAGCTACCCAATTCCTCAGAGATCTCTCCAGTATAAAAATTTTGAGCCAAATTCACCATCTCTAAACTGTCACAAGCACCCCAACTACCAGGAATTTTTCCCGAAAGAGTTGACCTAGGAGCCCAAATCATCCTCAAACTAGGAAGCCCGGTTATCTGTGATGGGATTGTGCCTTCAAAGAAGTTGTACTCATCAGTAGTGAATGCCAATTTTGCAGAAGCATCAATTACTGAATTAGACACATTTGGAAGAGGATCCCACAAATTTGACAGCACGAGAATGGATAATTTCGAGCAGTTTCCTAGCTCAGACGGTATTGGTCCACTCAGGCTGTTCCTGGACACGTCAAGAACCTTGAGATCAGTTAGTCGACCAAGTTCAGCTGGAATACCATCTTCCAACAAATTTGAATACAAGACAAGTGACTGTAACCCTCTGCAGTTCCCTAAACTTTTAGGAATACCCTCACTTAAAAAATTACCCGCCATCTCTAGATTCTCAAGCTTCTCACACGAACGTCCAATCTCACCAGGAATAGACCCGCTAAGCTGATTAAACGACAGGTACACTCCTCTCAAATCTCCAAATCCACCAATGAGTGCTGGAATGGAACCGTTTACTCTATTTCCAGCAAGATTCAGGATTTGCAGAGCAGCACAATTTGACAAGGAATCCGGAATGCCACCCACAATCTCATTAAAACCCAAGTTCAGAACCCTCAATTTCCTCAACCCCTTAAACTTAAATGGCAAAGACCCTTTAATTAAATTCCCTTCCAGATCCAAAACTTCAAGATTCTCCATATCCCAAATTCCCAAGGGGATTTCACCACCCAATTCATTAAAAGGCAAAGACAAAACCTTCAGTTCAGTCAATCTTGATATTGCCTTAGGTACTTTACCAACAAGCTTAACACTATTATCAGCACAAAGCCTTCTAATACCAAAGCCATACAAAGGAAATTGAGCAATTTTAGCACAAGACAAAGAACCCAAATTACCTCCACTGATATTCAAAGCCACAACACGTGAATTGGAATCACATGAAACACCAAACCATGAACAGTGATCGTCAGTATTGTTCAAGCTCCAGCTAGAAATCACTCCAGAAGGGTCTAAAAGTGAAGTCTTTAACTCCAAGAGAGCTGATTTATCTGAATCTGAGGAGTCCGCATACACATGAGCTAAGAGAAAAGCGCAAAAGATGAAAAAATACTTCAAGGGTTTGTGAAAATTGTACCATTTGATGACAAAACAACAACGACCCATTACTAAAAACCCAAAAGGGTCCTCAAAAATGCAAAAAAAAGATTCTTAAATCCTTTTCTTGATTTGAACAAAAAATGGGGGGTTTTAACCAAAAACCCTAGCGCTAACCCTAATTTTTTGGGCTGCTTGCTTTTTTGTGAACAGGAGAAGAAAGAGAGAGTCAAGAAGAGGAGAGAGAAAAGACTTAAGATAGACAGAGAGAGAGAAAACGCGTTGCTGCTGTTTTTTTTCCAATTTTCTCAATTTTCTATGAACTTAGTAGTAGTAGTAGTAACTCTTTTTTCTTTGTTTTTGTGCTTCCTTGTACGTTCATTTCCATTAAATTCTTTGCTCAACTGTTTTCGTTTTTGTTCTTGTCTGAAAATCATTTTCAAAATTTTATTTTTTTGATATTTGGTTGATGTGGGGTCAGTTGAAGACAGTGATGGTGGGGTCTGGTCTACATTACACTTTGGTGAAAGAGATGGAGACCATGCCGGTCAATAAATGCATCACCCCGTCAAGGTCTACCTCCCTTGGCCAAGGGTAGTGTTGTAAAAACTTACCAACATCCTAGATGCACGGTATAAATAGTAGGTGCGAATAATTTGGAAGAGTCTTAATTAATCATGGTTAATTATATATTTCTATCTTATTAACAGCGGATGAGATGGAGGCTAGCTTCGGGGGTTTTATGCGATAAGAATGTGTCGCCTAGATTTAAGGGCAATTTCTACAGAGTGGTGGTTAGATCGACTATGTTATATGGAGTTGGGTGTTGGCTCGTCAAGAAATCCCATGTCTAGAAGATAAAAGTAACTGAAATGAAATGAGGATATTGATATGGATGTGCGGACATACTAGGAAAGACAAGATTAGGAATAAGTTATTAGGGACAAGGTGGGAGTGGCCTATGTGGAAGATAAGTTGCGAGAATCGAGGCCGATATTCAGCTTAAAGTATGTATATTTATATGTATATTGCCTCGCATTTTACTCATGTTTCGTAAATTTCGAATGTGTAATGTAATAATTTGTGCTAATTCGTAATATTTTTATGTGTAGGAATCATTCGAAGGGGATGTGGGACAAAGGTGCATGATTTGAAGCAAAAAGAGAACAAATTAGAAAATTGGCACAGTGTAGCGCCCTAGGTAGCATGGGGCGCTACCTGTGGCACAGTTTCCAGAAGTGAAAAATTTCCAGCGCCAGGGCTAGCGCCCCATGCTACCCTGGGCACTAGTGACAAAAACTTGTCCTATTTCGCCAGGAACTTGGTTATTTCGACCCAAGACGCCCTTAACTCATATAAAAGCAAGTCTAAACCTATTTTGGAGGGGGAGGCGTCGCTTTGAGAAAAAAACACAAGCACAGAACACTCGTGAGTACATAATTCATCAATTATTCCATTCTTCATCTAGTATTCATAGTTTTTATGTTTAAAAATAATATTTTGATTATTGTTATGAACATGAATGTCTAAGAACTTTATTATTCTAGGGTTATGGGTCGTTCTTGACTATTGTAATTTGACGGTTGATTGTTTTGATTGATTTTATCATATTAATTTATTTATTCAATCTTGTACTTAATTATTTTATTGTGTAGCTAACAATAGAGTACTATCTACGAATTTATAGTTGAACTCGAAAGTGGAAACTATAGATTGCATATAGAATTGAGTAGAGTAAGTTCTTGAATCTGGGCATCGAAGAATAAATTCGCGATTAGGATTGACATATTCTAGTTGCCTTACTTGATTATTTTTTGCAGGAAATATACATGCATTCTTGTCAAGTTTGATTCTATACACATATAGTCTTAGATTGTCTTGAATAGGCGAGCGGAGCGTCGAAAGAACTTTGCGAGCATAATAAACTGTCACGACCCAATTTCTCCTACAGGCCGTAATGGCGTCCAACGTCACCGCTAGGCAAGACAACGGTGAACTAGCCATGTATTTGTTCTTTTTAATAATTTCAAAGTATTTGATTTTATTTATTAAGAGAATGATTAATAGGAATTTATAGAAAAGTAAAGCATAAACTAACGAAAGAGTAAATACAGTGAATTTAATACTTAAAAAACCATAAAGTGTCTATTAGAATATCCCCAAAATCCAGCGTCACAAGTGTATGAGTAACTACTGTCTGGAATAAGATAGATAGAAAATAAATACAAAGAGAGATTGTGGGTGCTGCAGGACGGACACAGATAGCAGCTCACCACTATGCCTCGGGGTAACGGGGGTATGCGCCTGAATGACTGCCATATGCACCTACCTCAGATCCTGCACGATGCAGAAGTGTAGCATGACTACATAAACAACATGTACCCAGTAAATATCTAGTCTAACCTCGAAGAAGTAGTGACGAGGGGTTGACATCGACACTTACTATAGGCCAATAAATAAAGTACATAAATTTTAAATAGGTATGAAATACATCAATAATAATAATGCAATAATGAACAATGAACAGTAAATAAGTGATTCTTTAACTAGATGTCAATCAAGATCTCCAATTAACACATACTAACTTCAACAAATACCATCCATCAAGTAAATTATAAAGTCTCAAGTCAAGTAAGTAATATCAAGTATAATCGGACTCGAGCATTATCACGCATAGTTTATGCTGAGGTCGTACGGCCCGATCCAGAATAATATGTACACTATCGAGGGTCGTCCGACGCGAACCATAGATGCATTTATTATACTGCTGAGGCATTCGGCCCGCTCCACAAGAAGAGAGAATACTCTACGAACTCCGATTTAACGGCTACTACAAGATTAATACACAAGGAGGTACAATTTCTACCAACGGTTAAGTAACCCACCAAAACTCAAAGTAAGTGAAGTTCGGTCTTTACGAATCCTTTATCAAGTTTCAGTATAATTTAAGCACTTAAATTAACAAGTATAGTACAAATAATACAAGTATTTTATGATAGAGTCCTAAAACTAACTGGACATAAGCATGATTTGTAGCTACATACGGACTCTCGTTACTTCGTGCGTACGTAGCACCCATAATTAGTAGCAAATAACAATTTGAACAACTATGGGGTAAATTCCCTCTTATAAGGTTAGGCAAGAGACTTACCTCCTTCCCAAGCTCACTTTCTGATCCACAAATTCGCTCTAAAATCCTCAAGTCGATGCCGAACAATCCGAAACTAGTCAAATATTATATAAATTAATCAATATATACTCAAAAATTCATAATTTAACTTCTAGAGTCATAATCCAACCCAAATTGGAAGATTCCTAAAATTCGCCCTCAAGCTCACGTGCCCGAATTCCGGAATTTTTTGGAGATAAATATTACCCATAGCCTCACGAACCCAAGTATATAATTTCTACCCAATTTCATTATCATTTTTGTGGTCTAATCCCATTTTTATCAAAGACCTAGTTTTTTACACTAAACTTATAATTTCCGTAATTTCTATGTTAACATCTACCCATAATGCATGATTTAAACTCATATTGTATAGAAATTATTTACCTCAAAGTGCTAGATGAAAATCCCTCCTCAAAGAGATCTAAATTCGACCAACAAGTGGGAGAAATGAAGAAAATGAGCCTAAGTCCCGATTTAAATGCACCCTTCTGCCCCCCAGCGATTCCGCGTCTGTGGCTCTACATCTGCGGCAATTGCATCGCAAATGCGGTCCTCTTCAGTTGGCCTCCTTCCACTTCTGTGATACCTTCTTCGTATCTGCTGGCTCGCAGATACGGTCAAGCCCTCGCATCTGCGCCACTGTTGCCTTCAGCTCCAGGCCGCTTCTGTGGACCATTGACTGCTTATGTGGTCGCGCACATGCGCCCCCACGTCCGCACCTATGGACTCAACCCAACTTCACACCTGCGGCTAGCCAATCACTTTTGAGGTGCCGCACCTGTGGCCAATTCTTCGCAGGTGTGATAGTACTAGATCTTTGCTGCTTCAGCAATTCTTCCAAGTTCAAACATGTTCCGCACATCGTCTCAACAGCACCCAAGGCCCCCGGGACCAATTCCAAACATACCAATAAGTTTGTAAACATAAAACGGACTCGCTCAAACCCTAAGAATGCATAAAATAATATCAAAACTAAGAATCTCACCCCAAAACCAAATCGAATCAATTTATGAACTTCAAGTTTTTCCAACTTAGTCCGAACACGCCGAATCATAGTTAGACTACTCGGAATGACACCAAAGTTTGCGTACAAGTCATATATCACCATACAGAACTATTCACAGGCTCGAAATCCTAAACGAACCTTGATAACACCAAATCCTACTCCAAATCATACTTAAAGAACTTGAAAACCTTTAATGCGCCAACTTTCAACATTAAGCGCTAAAACGCTCCCGGGTCATTCGAAACTCGATCCCAACACACACCCAAGTCCAAAATCATCATACGAACTTATTGGGACCATCAAATCCTAGTTTCGAGGTCGTTTACCCAAAACGTTGACTCAAGTCAAACTTGGCCATTATGGGCCACTATTAAGGAACTAAGTGTTCTGATTTCAACTTGAACCCTTCCAAAACCGAACCAACCATCCCCGCAAGTCATAAAACAGTAAAGGCACATATAGGCAATCTTAATTAGGGGAACGAGGATCTAAAATGTAAAATGACCAGTTGGGTCATTACATAAACCCTGCTAATCAACAGATTAGATAAGTTAAGTGATTACATCAACTAGAAAAACGTAATAGGAAAGACATTAATCACATAACCCTGGAATATCTCCATCATATTGAATTCTTTCTAAGTGTTTGTTTTTTCTACTTGCGATCTTATTTTCTTGCTTGCTTATTAATTTGTAGTAATTTAGTTATAAAAATCATAATCATCTTCTTCACACTCACTTGAGCATTAAATTTATTAATAGCTTAGATTGGATAATAGTTGATCATAAATACTCGTGGAAATGATACTTTCTTATTAATTTATTACTTGTCAACCGCGTATACTTGCGTGTGCTTTTGGACCCAAAAATGTTTTGGCGTCATTGTCGGGGATTTAGAAATTAGTTATTTGTCTGAAATAAGCTCTTATTTATTTTTGTTCTAGTGTTAATCTATTTGATTGTTTCTAACTCTACAGGTGTTCACCTTGAATGCTAAGAAGAAGCAACAGTTTGAACAACCTTCCTCCTCCTAATCGTGAACCCAAAAGACTCTTCCAGAGGTTAAGGAGGGAGGCAAAAGAAAGAGCAAGAATTGTAGAGTTGGGTATTGTAGTCCAACCACAACCAATCGATATGGCAGAAAATGAAGAAGGACCGGTGATTGAGGCCGCAAGGCCTAGTCTCGCGAACATGACTCAGGCTATCGTGAAGCTTGATATAACTGGGCACTTTGAACTGAAGCAGTGTATGGTACAACTGATTCAATCCACAGGGTTATTTGTGGGGTTGTCAAGCGAGGATTCCCAAAGGCATTTGTAGAATTTCTTGGAGATTACGGATACATACAACTATCTGAGCGTCTCTAAGGACTATGTCAGACTAACTTTGTTTCCCTTTTCTCTAATGGGGGAAGCAAAATAGTTAAACAAGGAGCCCGCAAACTCGATCCACACTTGAGATGATTTGGCATGAAAATTCCTAATCAAGTTTTTTCCCACTAAGAACACAAAAGCACAGATGAGCCAGATTTTTCGGTTTTAACAACGAGATGGTGGGACTCTTTGTTAAGCTTGGGAAATATATAAGAAATTACTCAGAGACTGCCCACATCATTGTCACACTGATGAGGTGTTAGGACATATTTTTGTGGATCGATTAGACAAGAACTCCAAATTAAATCTAGACTCAGCGTGTAGAGGAAGTTGCATGCAAAATCCATTCATTGAGATTTAGACTCTACTCAACAATTTCACTGCAAATGATCATAACTGGCAGGGTGAAGGTGACTCAAGAAGGATGATAAAACAGAAAACAACATGTACACTCGAGCTGGATGAGATGCTAGCCGTGCAAGCAGAGATTGCTAAACTAAACAACCAAATGGATAAGATGGCAATAGGTCATGGGAATCAGATGCAACAGGTTTAGAGGATGACCATATGTTGTGAAATTTGTGGAGATGGTCATATGAGTTACCAATGTACGGTAACTCCTAAATCTATTTATTATATGGAGTAGCACAATAGGGGTCGGATGAACCAGAATACTCAGTATGGGAACACTTATAATCCAAACCGGAGAAACCATCTCAACTTATCTTGGGGCGGTAATCAGAGTAGTAACAGACCCTCTTACTTGATAATCAAAAACTTCGAACAGATAATCAGGAATTAAGGACTGAATTTCGATATATAGAGAGAGGCAAATTGGGTAGTTGGCTGCACAACAAAATACTCGACCTGCAGGGGCCCTTCCCAGCGATAGAGATAAGAATCCTCAGGTAAATACTGTAACTTTGAGGAATGATAGAGAATTAGAAGAAGTCCGAAAAAAAGTCACTCCTAAGAGTGAACTGATCCCCAAACTATGGGAGAAGCTGAGAAAGAAACTGAAGAAAGTGAAATGACTTTGGTTGCAACAACACCACCTCCTTTCCCAAAATGATTGAAGAAGAAAAAGTAATGACAGGATGTTCAACAAATTTCTTGATATGCTGAGCCAAATTCAACTAAATTTCCCATTGGTTTGTGTTACGTGAAATTTCAAAATATGCTAAGGACATCAAAGATATTGTGGCTAACAAAGTTTGAAATAGTTGCACTTAATGAGGAGTGCATTTCTAGAGTACAGAGTAAGCTCCCGCCTAAGTTGAAGGATCCGGGATATTTTACAATCCCCTTAGCGATTGGAAAACACGAGGTTGGTAGAGCCTTGTGCGATATGGGAGCAAGCATTAATTTGATTCCATTATTAATGTTCAAATAACTCGATCTGGGAGCCCCCAGGCCTACTACTATAACTCTACAGCTAGCGGATTGGTCATTTTCTGTGCCTGGAGGAATAATTAAAGATGTGCTGGTGCGAGTGGGGAAGTTCCTCTTTCCCACCGATTTCATTATTCTTGACTATATGACTAATGAGGAGGTTTCAATTATTTTGGGGTGACCATTCCTGGCTACTGGTGGAGCACTTATTGATATGAGGGAGGGCAAGCTAAAGATGAGTGCATGATGAAGAAATCACATTTAATGTGTACAAGGCGCTTAACCTTCCTAAGCATTATGAGGATTTGTGCATAATATCTGTGGTAGAATCAAAGTTGATAGAGCAAGGTCCTTATGTGGAGCCTACTGGCATGGAAAATAAAATCGAGTTAGAAGAAGTGGTGTTGCGAGTTAAATGTGTAAAGTTAAAAGAGAAAAGGGTCAGAGAGGAAAGAGGAGATCCTCCTAGAGTTGCGCAAGAAGGTAAAACTCCATGGAAAGAGGAGGAAACGAAAGCGCGTAGCCTGAGCAGAGTAGCAGAGTCGTGCCACGATGATAAATAAGGCGCTTGTTGGGAAGCAACCCATCATGTATTTTAATTATTTTTATTTTTATTTTTACATTTTGTTTGTTTTTGTTTTGCAGATTAGGGGAAGTCTGAGTACCCAAAGTTGAAGCTGAGGAGCATGATTGAGCTTAAGTATGTGTCGTCCCGACCCTCAATATTGAGGATCATGTTGCTAGCTAGGCCCTAGCGGGTCTCAGGGTATATTTTTCATCCTTGTTTTAATATTTTTCTATGTGATCATGCATCGAGGACTATGCATGTCATAAGTGTGTGGTGGGAAAATTACTCTCTGAGTGTAACTATATGAAAATATTTTCTCATTTTTTTTTCTTTATAACCTATAGTTAGAAGCAGTTTAGTTTAGAGTAGTAATTTGCTTGAAAAAAAGGAAAATAGAAAAAAATTTAGAAAAAGCTCAGACTTTTCCCGACGATGAATTTTTTGGACAGTTATCTTGAGGGATTAAAGTCCGATTAAAAAACAAACACCAAAAAGATTTTCTTTTATTTTTTAAGATAGTTAGGTAGTATCCCTTGGTTTTTCTTTGGATCCCAGTTCTTTTCCAAGGGTGTAGCTTGAACCGGGTGTTTTATTTTTATTTTTTAGGAATAGGATAGGAAAAAAAAATGTGTTGCTCTGACATACATGTTGACATATTTGGTGCTGGCACATTAGGCAATGGCATGCACTTTGTCTTCCTGTATATTTGATTTGTATTGTAATGCCTAAGTAAATGAATAGCCTACTCTGTGACACCTGTTCTTAGTTGTTTAACTTGTATGTCTCCTAGAGCATCATTGCTTAAAATTTCTCAACTATATGTGCTTGCTTGACTTGAGAGTTGAACATAACCGTCTTGATTGAGTTAGGTGCAATATGTGTGTGAGAGGATTTGTGTTATTCTATGCTATCATGTGTAGTCTAAAACTTGTCCCGTGTGTTAATCGAAGTGAAATCATTAAGTTGTGCTAGTCTAGGAGATGACATAGGTATTTCTTGCTTGATCATAGATGTGCTTGTCACTTACAAATAAAATTTTTCTGTTGCTATACCCTTTGAGCCTATACACCTTTTTTTTGACACCCACACTAAAGCCGTATCCCTATTTTGTTCTTACTTTGAGCTTGTTGAACCTTTACCTACGAAGGCACTTAGGCGCTAAAAAGAAGTAAGGTGAGAGATATGAAGTAGCTTTCGAGTGGAACCATGGAAGGGCCCATAAGGTGCACTAAAGTTGTAAAAAATACCGCTAGTTGATGAACCCTAATGTATGGAGCGTGTGTAGAAAAAAAAAAGAGAAAGAGAAAAGAAAATTGTAATTTTTTTTATAAATAATGTTGATAGTCAAAAAAAAAAAGGAAAACACACCTCCTAATCTTACTAATTCGTGCTAGTGGGAACATAGAAGTGCTTAATTGAAGAAAGGGCTATATTTTATATGGTTTGTGGTGAGTGAATTGGTTGAGAAGAAAACGTGCTCGATTATTGAGTGTAGTGTATTAAAGTGCTTTGGAGGGTTAATCACTATTCCTAAATATATCCTACCCGTCCCTTAGCCTACATTACAACCTTGAAGTCCTGATTGATCCTAAATTTGGCTAGCTTAGATTAGTAGAGATGTACACTACGGGCAAGCTTATGGTACGACCACGGGGTGCACATGAAATTCTTTGTGAGAGTGAGCGAATTTTGTTCAATTGTGTGATGTCATATTTGAATGTGTGGACTATTTCTATATTCACTCTTTTGTTTGGGGTGAGGGAACTTGATCTCATGACAGATTGATAATGTTGTAAACTTCTCTTGTTAGTGAGTGCGCGAGTTGAAGGTGATTAGTGGTAACAAGTTGGTACTTGAGGTAGGGTGGTTATGGATATGTTGTTTGAATTAGTTGAATTGAATGTTTATACTTGGGCATGTGTAAAACGGGAAGAATGTGAAATTTGTACCTTCATGCTTGATTGCCGATATCGATTATAGTCAAAGGTAGAGTGTATGATTGAAAAGAAATCTGAATTGCCCTTTCCTAGTATGATGTACATTGTTGGGGGTGTAGTTATTAGTTCTATTGCTCGAGGACGAGCAAGTATTTAAGTGTGGGGTGTTGATATTCGACTTAAAGTATGTATATTTATATGCATATTGCCTCGCATTTTACTCATGTTTCATAAATTTTAGATGTGTAATGTAATAATTTGTGCTAATTCATGATATTTTTATGTGTAGGAATCATTCGGAGGCAATGTGGGATAAAGGTGCATGATTTGAAGAAAAAAGGGAACAAATTGGAAAATTGGCATAGTGGAACGTCCTGGGTAGCGTGGGGCGCTACCTGTGGTGAAGATTCCAAAAGTGCAAAATTCCCAGCGCCAGAGCTAGCGCCCCATGCTACCTTGGGCGCTAGTGACGGGAACTTGTCCTATTTCACCTAGGTCTTGGTTATTTCGACTCAAGATGCCCCCAACTCGTATAAAAGCAAGTCTAAACATATTTTGGAGGGGAAGACACCACTTTGAGAGAAAAACATAAGCATGGAACACTCGGGTGCGCGAAATTCAGCAATTCTTCATCTAGTATTCATAGATTTTATGTTTAAAACGATATTTTGATTATTGTTGTGAATATTAGTGACTAAGAACCTCATTTTTCTGCGGTTATGCGTCATTCTTAAGTATTGTAATTTGACGTTGATTGTTTTGCTTGATTTTATCATATTAATTTATTTTTTAATCTTGCACTTAATTATTCTATTACTTAGCTAACAATAGAATATATGAATTTATAGTTGAACTCGAAAGTAGAAACTATAGATTGCATATAGGATCGAGTAGAATACGTTCTTGAATTCGGGCATCCAAGAATAGATTTGCGATTAGGATAGACATATTCTAGTTGCCTTACTTGATTATTTTTGGAGGAAATATACACGCGTTCTTGTCAAGTTTGATTCTATAGATATATAGTCTTAGGTTGGCTTGAATAGGTGACTGAAGCATCGAAAGAGCTTTGCGAGCATAATAAACCCTGCTGATCAACAGATTAGATAAGTCAAGTGATTACATCAACCGGAAAAACGCAATAGGAGAGACGTTAATCCCATAACCCTAAAATATCTCCATCTCATTGAATTCTTTCTAAGTGTTTGTTTTCTCTACTTGTGATCTTATTTTCTTACTTTCTTATTAGTTTGTAGTAATTTAGTTATAAAAATCATAATCATCTTCTTTACACTTATTTGAGCAATAAATTTATAAATAACTTATATTGGATAACACTTATTTGTCGATTGTGTATACTTGCATGTGCGTTTGGACCAAACAGAGGTTGTGATGGTTTGGGCATGTGAAGAGAAAGACATAAATGCCCCGGTAAGGAGGTGTGAGAGGTTGACCATGATGGGCTTGAGGAAGGGCAGGGGTAGGCCAAAGAAGTATTGGGGAGAGATGATTAGGCAGGACATGTCATTGCCGAGGGTCTATCGAAAATAGTTTCTCTGCCTTTATAGGTTAGAAAAAAGGCTGCGTACATACTACCCTACCCAAAATTCACGTATGGGATCAAGTTGGGTTTGTTGTTGTTGTTGTAGCTGCGAATAAATTTTCATCAAGACGATAATGCGGTTAAATCCACTTTCTCCAACTTGAAAGTTGAACTATAAATGACAAATCAAGTAAGTTGGCTGCATGAAGTTTTTTATATTTCCCCGAGGGAATTGGTGGAGTCCTTAGAATTTATCCCCTTTATATCAGAAACTTTGAATTCCAACTTTAAGTGTAGGGAATTTTTTGGTAAGAAGCATATTACTCTTCTAACTGCATTTTTCATGTATCATACACATATGAGATCGATGAGCTTCTTAGGGAAATGCGAAAGTTGATCTAGGATTTCAAGAATATAAATTTATTATTATTGATGTCGAAAGAGGGAGGAATCATGTACATGTAATATGTGTTGTGATTCTAGTAATTGCCAAGGTGATGAGGGCTTGAGAGTTGGGCTAAAGATATTGGAGAATAGCATTATTCTTTTGTTTTAAAAAAAAGAGTTTAACTTTTTTTTAAGCAACTATACCACTCGGCAGCACTTGTCTAGTGGCTAATATATAAATAAAATCCCAAAATGGGTCCAAAGCTTAGAAGATGTCCAAAACTAAAATAGAAGTTACATGAAGCTACTAGCTATTAAAAAGATAGAAAAGCTAAAATCTAATGAACTAGCTATTACAACATGATAAGTTGAATGCTTCATTCTCCTATTAGTTTATGTGAATCCAATTGTCATTAGCAAATACCAAGCATCACCTATCAAGCTCTCACCTGGCGCCAGGGTATATTGTCCATAGGCTAAAATGAATTCCAAATATCTCCACCACAGAGTTAAAGCCAACATAGTCTTCCAAGTGTAGCTACTATATGATCTCCATATGCAGTAGACTGATTTTGTTCAAGTACTAATCATGTGCTCACTCATCAAAATTAATGTGTAGAAGAGGAGCCTGGCTTTAGGCAGGCTTTGCAAGGAAAAAGCCAGGCTTAAGATGGCTTTAGGCAGGCTTTGCAAGGCAAAGGCCAGACTTGAGCTGGCTTTAGGCAGGCTTTGCAGGGCAAAAGCAAGGCTAGAGCTAGCTTTAGGCAGGCTTTACAAGGCAAAAGCCAGGCATGAGCTGGCTTTAGCCAGGCTTTATAAGGCAAAAGCTAGGCATGAGCTGGCTTTAGGCTGGCTTTGCAAGGCAAAAGCCAGGCATGAGCTGGCTTTGCAAGGCAAAAGCCAGGAATTAAGCAGGATTTTCAAGGCAAAGGCCAGCCTTAGAAATTGTGCCTTTTTGTGATCTTGTAAGCTCAGATCCTTCCCTACTAGAACCTTTAATGTAGACATCATTCTAAACATTGCTAAACTATCCTCAGATTGAGCATTAAAGCATGCTAATACCAATGAAAAATGATTCAATAATCTCCAAAAATACCATATGATTGGTTCAACATTTTCCTTAGCATTTGGACATATCAGTTTGTGCAGAGTCCAATCGTGTGAAGCCATTAGTATGGGGTTCTTCTCTTTGCTATCCTAACCCTAAGGTTAGGTGAGTGAGATTTGTCTAGATTGATCAACCTCCTCCCTGCACTAGGCAATTCAGAGAATGAATGAAACTCAGATGTACTTGCAAAAGAGAACACAATGTTAGCTATAAAATCCACCACTGAGTTGCCTTCTCTGAACACATGTTGAAAGATCACATTGAAGTTGTCCTTAATCTCTATAATTTTCTTCACATCCTGTGCAATTACCCAAGGAGGATCCCATTCTCCTTCTATCGCCTTCTTCATCACCAATGAATCAGTCTCCAGTATGAGAGGGTGAAGATCATGCTCCACACAATATTCCAACCATTGAAGAATAGCCTTAGCTTCAGCCACCACATTAGTTTTCACTCCCAGGTCTACTGCCCTAGCATACACCACATCACCTTCATCATCCCTCACACAAAAACCTAGGGAGCTAGGTCCAGGATTGCCCTTTGAAGCTCCATCAGTATTACATTTGTACCAACCATGAAAAGGAAGCTGCCATGTTACTCTTGTAGTGATCAATATAGGTTTATATCTTTCAAAGTATTAAATCATGTCTGGCCATAACAATGGAATATTAAAGATCCAAGCATACCTCACTCTTGCCAGTTGATGCAATGTCCTATTTATCTCATGAATCACCCTATTTGTGGACACTGAACCACCATGTTTACCTGCATTTCTTCTCTTCCCAAGTGATGATAGCTGGTACTGCTTGAAATAGTGGCTTTAATTTTGGACAACACTGAGCATACCACCAATGTCTTATAATCTGCTTCAATTAAATCAATTGCACAGAAATTCCAGCAGCCCCCATGAACAAGTTCCATACCTTAGAGGCAGTAGGACTTGTGACAAATATATGCTCAATGGATTCCTCTTGGGGCTGCTGACAACACCAATACCTAGACATCACCATTTGCCCTTGCCTCCTCCACATGTCATCGGTGGTTATTTTCTGTCTCCACAATCTCCACAAGAAGAAGGATATCTTGAATGGCAAACCTTTAATTCACATTAACTTGAATTTTTTATTAGGATCAGCCCTATGCCTTAATATTTGCCAAGCAATGCTAACAGTGAACTTGCCTGAAGGAGTTGGCATCCAGTATGGCCTATCCCAATATCCCTCACTGCCTTCATAGTGCACATTTAGCCTTATATGTTCTGTAATTTCCTCATTGAAAGTTTGATCTAGTAGTTGATCATCCCATGCTTCCCCTTACCGCAGTTCTGACACCTCCTGAAGACCTTCATTGATTGGAAAGTCTTCAGGTAATACGTGATAAAGTGCACCCAATTCAGTCCAATTTTCATGCCAAATGTTAGTTGTTCCACTCTTCAATTCCCATACGATCTCATGTTCTACTTCTTCCCTAGCATTCAACATTTGTCTCCAAACATGAGACCCTCCCCTAAAATGCACCACTGTTGGTAGCTCCTTCTTGCAATACTTATTCCATATGAAATTAGACCACAAAGTTTTTGTGGTCTTAAACCTCCACCATAGTTTAGCAAACAGTGCCGTTGAGACATCATTTAAGGACCTAAAACCTATCCCCCCCTTCCTCTTTAGGAAGGCAAAGATTTTGCCATGAAGCCCAGTGTCTGTTCTCCCTTCTTCCTTTGTGCTCCAAAAGAACCTAGCAAAAGTCTTATGTAGATGCCCCAGGATGCTGTTTGGTGGATCAAGGACTGATAACATGTGAAATGGCATACTTTTCAACACACTAAAGATGAATGTTGCCTTTCCTTCAAATGATAACAACTTTCCTTTCCATGAATGCAATTTAGCCTTCACCTTCTTGATAAGATCCTCATAATAGTCCTTCCTCTTTCTAGTGTAAAAAATAGGACACCCTAGATATGTGAAGGGGAATTCACCTCTTGCAAATCCTGTAATAGCTCCAACTGCCTGAAACAATCCATTAGCAACCTTTGAATGCATGTAGTATGAACTCTTATCTTTGTTGATCATCTGATCTGATATCTTCTCATAGTTCCCCAACATTGCCATAATCTTGCTCAAAGAGGGAGGATGAGCAGATGCAAAGATTATTGTATCATCAGCATATGTCAATTGGTTTAAAGGATCAGACCACTTAGGCATTCCAAATCCCACAAATGACTTGTCTTCAAAGAGCTTATTCAAAGACCTGAAAAGTACCTCAGCTGACAAAATGAACAATGCTGGAGATAGGGGATCCCCTTGTTTCACACCCCTTGTCGATTTAAAGAACCCTGAGGACTGCCGTGTACCAATACTGAATACCAATTATTTGACATCAAGTTCCACACCATGTTTATGAAGTGTTAAGAAAATCCCATCTTCTTTAGCACATGCAATAAGTACTTCCATGAAACCCTATCATAGGCCTTAGCCATATCAAGCTTGATCACCACATTAGCTGGCTTTCCCTTAACCTTATGTCAGTGACAATTTCTTGAGTCAATAACATGTTCTCAAATATAATCCTACCCTTTACGAATCCGGATTGATTAGGAGCTATTAAAGATGGCAAAAAACTCTCTAATCTGTCATGTAACACCCTAGACAAGACCTTGTTAATGAAGTTGCTCAAACTAATAGGTCTTAAGTCAAAGAAGGTCTCAACTCTAGGTTTCTTGGGCAGCAACACTAGATTGGTGTGAGTGATGGATTTAGGCAATGCAGCTCCTCCATAGAAGTGTAGCACCATGTTGTGTATATCAGCACCAATAACATCCCAACATGTTTCATAAAACAAGCTAGTGAATCCATCAAGACCACTAGCACTCTCCCCACTAAGCTCAAAAACTGATGCCCTTACTTCTTCAATTGTTGGCAATCTGCTAAGTTCCAAATTTTGATCCATAGTGACCATTGAAGGTACATTATTGAGCAAGGAAAATTCAGAAGCATCACTTTTATTTGTGAACTATTTTTGATAGAAGTTCACTGCAGTTGTAGCCAATTGCTCCTGGTCTTCAATCCATACCCCACTTCCACTTTTAATCCTCTTCAGTTACAATTTATTTCTTTTGCCATTGACATGATTGTGAAAGAAACTTGTATTCCTATCTCCTTCAGCAAACCAAGTCATCCCAGCTTTTTGCTTCCAATACTGCTCCTCATTACTCAAGTATTTCTTCAATTCAGATTGAGCCTTTTGAAGCACAATCCTATTCTCAGTTGTAGGCTCTTCTTCAAACAACATCTCATTCACCCTAACAATGTCCTCCAAAATATCCAGTTGCTTGAAGATATCACCAAATGTTTCCCTACTCCATTTTGAGAGTGCTGCCTTCACCCTCTTGATATTCCGCTTGAACATCAAAAACGGATCCCCTATGAAATCAGCTTCCCAATTCTGCCTTACCACATCCATAAATGTAGCATGCTTTGTCCAAAAGTTCAAGAATCTGAAAGGCTTGACAAAATTGGTTGTCTGCACCCCACATGTCATTAGCAATGGTGCATGATCTGATCCAGTTCTGATTAGATGCTCAACTTCAATAGTTGGCAACATGTTCTGAAATGGAAAATTCACAAAAATCCTATCCAATCTATTGAATATACACTCAGCATTGGATCTCCCATTACACCATGTGAATGAACTTCCTTTGTACCCTTGCTCAAACAAACCACAAGAGTTTACACAAAATACAAAATCCTCATATTCAGGGGGGTGTACTGGAAGTCCCCCTATTTTCTAATCTTCATGCAATAACACATTTAAATCCCCTCCTACCAACCATGGTAATTCCATATCACTTGCTAAGTAATACAAGTGATCCCTCAAATCCAACCTCTCAATTGTTGAACATTTTGCATAAACAAATGTCATCATCATGTGCTGCCCCAGGTCATGGTTAAACACTCTCACAGTCACCTGTTGCTCAGTATCCTTCACTAATTCCCATTCCACCACTGCATCGAAGAATAACCATATTTGCCCATTAATATTTGCATAAGCAGTCTTCATATTCAACCTCCTTTTATATCTATCAATGAGTCCCTTCTTTTGAAAAGGCTCCATCAATGCAACTACACAAAAATTATGCTCCCTATTCATGTTGATCACCCTAGGAAAGGCCTGTTGTGTATTCACAGACCTTATGTTCCATATTAATGTTTTGATCATCATCATTTAGATAGAGAGGCTGCCCTCCTGAGCATTATTCTTGAAGGTTGTGGTGGATCTTTACTCTGATTCTTCTTAGTTTTCTTACCTACTTTAGCACTAGTTGTGGGTGATAAGTCCCCTTCCCTAGACACTTGTTTGAAGTTTTCTACAGTTGATTCATCTTCTCCTTCATCCTCCATTAGCTTTTGTCTCAATACGTCTTCATCAATTGGTGTCACATTGTGTGTAACTAAATCATGTAACTGTTGTAGAAGAGTCTTAATTGGAACAATAAGATGTAGTTGCATAATTTGATTAGTGCCAGATTCCATAGGCACCTCCTTTGTTTCCCCAGATGCTCTTTGAACAATTGCCCGCTCATCAGCCTGTTCATACTCCTTGAGTTGTAGCTCATAGACATTGCCTAGCCCAGGAGTTACTGTAGTAGTCTGCTCTGAAAGCACTGTTCTAGTGAGATCACCACACTTTCCATTGCCTGAAATTTGGTCTGAACCTACTATATCATCCCTAACCTTCACATCAACATCTCCATCAAGTTTGTTCTCTGATGCATACGTCGGAACACCATCTATATATGCCAAAATCTCTCTAGTGGCTCTAAGGTTGGAGTTTACTGTAGCTGCCTCATTAGGTGAACCTGGCTTTAGGCCTGGCGTCGCCAGCCTAACGCTTGGGGAGCCTGGATTTATGCCTGGCATCGCCAGCCTAACGCCTGAGGAGCTTGGCATTAGGCCTGGCGTCGCCGGCCTATCGCCAGGTGAGCCTGGCTTTAGGCCTGGCGTCGCCGGCCTATCGCCAGGTGAGCCTGGCTTTAGGCCTGGCATCGCCAGCCTATCGCTAGGTGATCTTGTCTTGTTGTCTTTCTTCACCTTGTCTTCTTTTGTCTTTGTTTTGCCCAGCTGATTATCCTTAACCTCAACTGCATCGCTCCAAAAAACCTCATCAAGATCCTCAATCTGCCTAGAATCTTTGAATGTTTGAGATGGAATCGCATGACAAGATTAGTTTGTGATCACATTGAGTTATTTTAGCTCCTCTTTACTAGTCCCAAACCTTCTATGAACCTAGTCGATTGTGGACTGAATCCCAGAAGGAGTAGGACCATCTTTAGAACTGAAGACTGGTTTTTCCCCCCACCAAAACCAGTTGGTTATTCTCGTTTATATCACTTTGTTCCTCCTCTAATACTGCAAATTTATTCCTTGTTTGAACCTTGTTTATCTGATCTTCTTCGACCTTCACCAGTGCAAAGTTATTGTGCACCTGTTGTACACCAACATTCACTGGCACGATTGCATTGCCAGTTTGTCCTTGTACCTGGGTTTTGTTAATTTTGTTGGTTCCCCGATTATCCCGAACTTCCTTCCACTGTTCACCTACGCTCCCGACTACTTTTCCACTCGTGAGAATCATTAAAGGGGTAGTGTGATTTTTGGTTTTTCCTTGGTCATCAGTAGCAGTATTCCAGTTGTTCAACTTAGCAAGATCATTCCTTTTCTTGCTGCTTCGATTCTCAATAAGCTCGAGGTACAAACGCCAACATTCAATTTCATCATGTCCTTGTAGTTTACACTCCTTATAATATTTTGGTAGCATGTCATACTGAATTCTCACCCATTCTGTTCAAACACCACCAGAAGCTTCATTATCAATATCCAATCGCACCTTTTTAGGTAGTTCGACCAACAAATTGACAAGAACTTTTACTCTTGCACAACTCAGCCTAGTTTTGTTTGTAGTTGTCGCGCCAAGACCCACTGGCCTTCCCACAGCTGTAGCCAAAGAAAATAGAGTTTCCTTTACAAAAAAGGTAGGCAGCAGTCCAGGAAAAGAAATCCACGCCATCGCCATCGGAGTTTCTTCACCAGCCTTAAATTTTGCATCGTAAATAAGAGTACGCAATTGGTATTCGTACCCATCTTTGGATTTGATGTAGTACATACTCTTCGATGTGAAATCGAGGAAGTCTTGCTATAGATTTAATCTAATTAACATATGACGATCTCTAAGGAATCCGATATTATACTCACCTTTGATACCATATTGAGTTGGAATTATTCGACAAAGCTCGTAAATCTCCGGAGATCCATATGAAAGCTTGCCAACGACAGAGTATTGGAGGCCTTCAATCACGTTCATTCGATCTGCTTCTGCCTCTGTGAATTTAACCACTGGTTGGCCATTCAAATACACTGCTCGTCGCAGTGGAATGGGTTGAATTAAAGCTACAGCAGTAGCCATCGCTGGAGGATTTAAAGAGTTTGGTTTCAAAATCTTAGAGTAATCTAGAGGAGCTGGGTTGGAGTTAGTTGTTGTATGTTGTTATGCAACGCTGATGGAGGGCAGACCAGTCGAAAAAGATGGCTGGTCACCAGCCATTGTGGCCATTTGGCCATTGTGGCCATTGAAGCCTAAAGCTCCAGCTTGTCCGCGATGAACAGTAATGAAGTCACTGTTCATGGTACTGTTTGACACTGTTCACTGCTACAGTGACGGCGGAAATTTGAGAGAGAAATTCTAGAGAGAGAATTTTTTCCTGGGCAGTGTTTAAGGTGGAATTTTGGGATGTTTTGGGTTTCTATCCCGTTTAGAGTTTAACTTTTACATATTAAAATTACAAATAATTTTTATCGTATTAGGTTGCTTAGAGGTAATTGAAGGTATTTTACAAAACAAACATCTAATTAATAATCAAACCTATCAAATCAGGTCAATTTTATAAGGATTGATCGTTTAGCTCCCATGCTTTTCGTTGGTCAATAAGCAACCAAGGTTATCTATACTTATTCAGTACTTGTACTTGACGAAGTTAAGTTATATTGAGGAAATCAATTAGTCTCAATTATTCAAGAATACCTCAATTGAATATTCACTTATTTCACATAATTTTTGTGATGAAACTTTTTTCTTTCAACCGTAAATAACATAGAAATCAAATTTGAAAAAGGTGGAAAATTAGTTAGAGTGGCGGATGAGATAGGAGCAGAGCCGTGAAAAGAGCTAAAAGTATTCTCTACATACCAAAGCACCAAGTACTCGTTCCAGTCATGCGATGACTTTTTCCTTACTCATTTCATTCACAATCTCTCTTTGCTTACTGCTCTTCTTGTAGGTCGAGTCTCCTTTTTAGTCACCCTGTACAACTAAGAAGTTGAGCTCTTTCGACTTCTAGACCAATTGTACCTTTTTATCCTATTGGTTTTGCCTTTTTTCTGGGGTTGTAAGCTAAATGGATTAATGATTTTACTTTCTATGTGCTCTAAATCTCGCTTTAACCTATTCTACGTGAATTTGGATAGTCGTGCTAGTGAGCCTTTTGATAGCAATAAAAGAATATATTATTTTGGTAGAATAGATCGACCCCCTTGAACTTGATGACTTTTATTAAGTACAGATCTAAATTTTATGTTGTCCTAATTATCCTCTAAAATTAGCAATTTGATAGCTTTGATCCCCTAGACGCTGATGGGGCAAAAATGTAAATACACCCTCTTTTATGAATGTGGGAGGGAAGAAAAATAAAAAAAATTCAAATAATTTATTAAAATGTCACCCTTTTTAGTCATCAATGTATTGTAATTCACTTCTTATAATCATAAACACACACATACATATTATTTGACCTAAAATTTAGATCTAGGTTTAAACAATTAAATTTTCTAATATATTTGAGTTAATCTTAGCTAATAATAATATCCAAAAGATCGTTCAGATGATTTTTGAGTTAAAATGGTTCAAGTACTATCGGGTAATAATAAGTTTGTAATAAAAACAGTATTTAATGGCCCAAGAGTAAAGAAGATATCATTCAATAGTAATAAATGAAATATAATGACATTAAAGTAAATAGATGCAAATGGGGTAGCCGAAAAAGGGTTGGATTCTATGATATTCCTCCTAACAATGATAAATGATTGATAAACCTTTGAATATTCGTATTCTTCTTGGAACATAGGATAAAAGTTAGAATCAGATCTGAGAAAAAAGTATATTTTTGATGTATATAAAGCAAAAATCTTTAGAGAATGTCAACGTGTTCTTTCTTACAATGAGTGTCTAATCTCCTTCTATAACTATGTATCTTTCTATTTATGAGGGCACATGTGGCACAAAACCGTAATAGTACAGATTTTGAGAATATTCACTGGAATATTCTCTTTAAAGTCTTATCCCAAAAACTAGTCGTTATTGTTCTGTTTAAGGAGAGTGCTCTTCCTCGACCTCGGACTCTGTTGGCTCCTCGACCTTGCCTTCATCATTTGTCGAACTCATGCCGATGACACATGGCAGCTTTTGAAGGTTCTCCTAATGTTGATTTGGCCCTAACGTAGCTAGGGTAACTTTGGCCCATACAATTAGTCCATTCACTTGTTGAGGTCATCTTCGTGGGTGAGTTCAATGAGCGGATAATGTCGTTCATTGTTGTCTTTATGGTCGAGCTCACTGAACAGATAACATCGGTCATCTCTATTGTGGTGAGCAAGCGACGTGGCTCTCTGTGGGACGCATATTCTAAACCATTGGATTTCCCGGGTGACTTGCTGGAAACATTTGATTTAAGAGAAGAAGTGACTTCATGACATCATGCATCATGATGACGCTGATTCTTGACGCATTGCATCGATTCTCGTGTTATCTTTGATTGGCTCTGCCATTTTGATCTTCTTTCCAATTATGGCGAACTGTTTCATTTTTGGTGCTTCAAACTCAATAAATAGGGAAGGATTTGTTGAAATTCAAACTTTTACACTCTCTTCACTTCTCCTTTGGAATTCCATTTCCTTCTTCATAAGATTTCACTGCACTTTTGCTTTCTTCTTCTATCTTCTTCCTAATCTCTATAACAATCTCAAACCTTTCATCTCATCCCAGTGTAGAAGATCATTTTGCTCATTTGGCTGTCATGTTCCCCATTCAGAGGAAAGACGTCGTTGCTGCCGTTGAGGAGGAGACCCTCCCCTCTGTGGAGGAGATTGTAACTCGATACCCTGATGCCAAACCCAATTTCCACAAGACACCAGAAGTGGTGACTGAGAGACTTCAATCCACGATGATGGTTGAGCACTTAGCTGCGTTTAAGACTAATTTTGGCCTTCCGGACAACGTGGAGTTAGTTCTTGCGGGTGTCGATGAAGTACGAGTCCACAGTCTGGATACTTCGCTCTCTACGCCTATCCGTTCACCATCGGCTATTCGTTCCCCTTCCCTCCATTAGTAGAAAGTTTTTTCGCCACTATAACGTGTGTCCTGCGCAGCTCGCCCCTATGTTTTCAAGGTGATCAAGATCTAAGTGAAGTTCGATTAATTAGCCGAAGTCAAGGTCACGGTGTACCACTTGGTGCACCTTTTCTCCCCACTATTTCTACCGAGGAACATTACTAAACCTTCGCCACCATAGGGAAAAGTGTTTGGTGGTGAAGATGGATAATAAGGGTAGTCGGCATTTCTGGCTCGACTATTTCTTTGTTAGGACTGAGGTCGTAGTTTCTAACGTCGCATGCTTCCTTTAGACCTGGAACCCCACTTGTAAGTATTCGTGTTGTTGTGTTTATTCTTTTCTCTAAAACCCTTTTTTATTGTGGGCTGACCAAATAACTCCTCTTTCTGCCGGTACTAATCGACCTCTCTAGTTGGTGGCAAATCTTGCCGACTGGGTTAGGCGGATCCTCCCCTATTCGGCGGGGATCTTTGACTGGCCAAGCTTCTTCCAGAAGTTCAAACCGGCTCTCCCCTCAATAGGTAGTCTTTCCTTCCATTGATGCCATTTTTATGCGGTGTATGTTCGTCGTTTTTACTGTTCTTTTTTATTTTGTTTTCTTTAGGTTATATTAGATGAACCACGATGAGGGCTAGGGCCCCCGTGCCCTCGTTCTGAAGGAGAAGGGCTGCTACGCCTTCAATCTCCGCCCATGTTCCAACTGTTGCAACTTCTATCTCTTCCCCAATTCCAACTGTTGCAACCTCTGCATCCGCCCCTATTCCGGCTGTGGATGTGGGTGGCAGAATTCCTTTGGTCGTTGACTCAGTGGAATAAGGATTTATGTTATGTGAGACAGTGACAATACATGTTGGTGGTGATATTAGGCCGAGCTTTGAGGCTTCGCAACCGGTAGAAGTTAATAAGGGCATGCCCTTGCATCCAAGGGAGAGATGGTGGAGTTCGACGATGGCTCTGTGCCCATGGGGCGGGGAGAGGATTTGTCCCCTAGGCTAGCAATAGATGTCTCATCGGTTGGCGGGGACAAAGGAAAAGACGTCGTCGATGATTCGGGTTCCGACATGGACCTTAAAGACCCCAGGATGATTGCCGAGGGACTCATCCAGATCGAGGTGAGGATGGAGGTAGGCACGAGGACCATCACGATCACAATAGATGGTGACTTGCTGAGAAACACCGAGGAGGTGGTCCCCGCTCTCGGTCATTTCTGTTTCGACGCCGAGGGTGTGACCTTCAAAGAGATAAATGACAGTAATCTATCAAAGAATATCGCCGACCTTGCTCTTAGGGTAAGTATAGTAGCTGTTCGTTCTTTCCTCTTTGCCTTCGCTTATTTCCGAGTTTTGACTCTTGTCTTTTCTTTGATTTGCAGATGGTCATTTTGGAGATTGAGAGCGAGTGAAGGGAGAAGAGGCAAAAAGACACATATGTAAAGTTGAAGGGAAAGTACCAAGAGTACCATGGAAAGTAACGGGACCTTCGGAAGAAACTTCGCGATGGGGGTGGAGATTAGCTAAAGAAAAAGGATGAGGAGTTAATGGTGGTCGTGGGGAGATTCAGCGTCCTTGAGGAGGCATTAAAAATAATATAGGAGGAGCTTGAGCTAATCAAGGGCTTGGAGGCCCAGTGTAGCGACCTTCAGGCTCAACTGGCTAAACTGCGCGGCTAGCTGAACGGATGTGGGATCGATATTGATACTCTAAGGAGAGAGATCGCTGAGAAAAAATATATACTTGAGCAGGCAGAGTCTTCTCAATTGGATGGTTGAAGAAAGATCGACATTCTTGAGCTAGCGAACAAGACTTTCCGCTATGAGCGAGAGAATGATCTATTGACGACAAGGGCTAAGGGGGACCGCCTTGAGGAGAGGATCAGGGAGCTGGACAAGGATAACTCCAAGTTGCATGATCGAGTTGCTGCTCTCGAGGCCGAGAAGGTCCAACTGCTCGCGTGGACTACTTCATCGAATGCTTCCGAGTATCCTAACATTCCTTGGGAGTTGTACGAGAAGTAGATCCATGCTGAAGCCCGACTGGACGTGCTCCACGACTTACATGCGGCAGGCACTATTTCAGGAACAACTCTCGAGGATGCTCGAGTCAAGGCTCTCTCGGCTCGGCTCGACTCGCTTGTGATTATGATCCTGCTATGCCTCTTCCTGGTGAGGAGGATGGGGAGGGGGGTGTATATCAGCTCGAGGATGATGCCTGGTATGATTCCGCTAACCCTCAAGGCGAGGATGTAGAGGATGCTGGAGGCCGAGATAGTGACAATATCGACGATCAGAGTAGTGACGTCGTTAAAGGCCAAGATGGTGAGGGTGTTGAAGGCCGTGATGGTGATGACCAGTAGTTTTATTTAACTTTTTGTGTATTTTTATTGGCATCTTCGCTCGCCTTTGTAAAAAACTCTTTATCTAAGTATGAATATCAAAGTTGATCCTTGTACATTTTTCATTCCTACGATTTGTTCCTGTACTTATATGTTTTTGCTTATGTGTTTGCATGTTTCATTTTTTATCCTTTTTATTTTTATTGCCTTCTAGCTGACCGTAGAACTTTGATCCGAATATCCATGGGTCATATCGTCCCTTTGTTTATATAGGTCGAGTATGTCTCTTAGTTGAAATGTGGCCGAGGGCCGATAGGTATTTGTCGAACTTTACCTTTCGTTAAGTCATGGTCGAGGGCCGATAGGTGTTTGTTTGAGCTTGGCCGAACTTAACCTTTTGTAAAGTTGTTGCCGAGGGCCGATAGGTGTTGTCGAGCTTGGTCGAACTTAACCTTTCGTTAAGTTGTGGCCGAGGGCCGGTAGGTGTTGTTCGAGCTTGGTCAAACTTAACCTTTCATTAAGTTGTGGCCGAGGGCCAGTATATGTTGTTGAAGCTTTGTCGAACTTAACATTTTGTTAAGTTATGGCCGAGGGCCAGTAGGTGTTGTTCGATCTTAGTCAAACTTAACCTTTTGTTAGAGCAGTTTCGATAAACATGAATTTCTATTATTTTGACGTCGTTGCTCTGATTACATTATTTTGCCCTTGGGAAATATTTGGAGAAAGTTACAAATTTTGGGTGTTGGCTGGCATTCCAGTCCCAGTCCCAGTATATCTACTCCCTTCATTGTTCGACTTGGAGAATCTTGAGGAGTCGGGCAATGAAAAAATCAGTCTATTCTCGTACACACCAACTCGAAGTGTCCCATTCGTCGCCTCGTTAAAAACCTCATCGAGAAAACCCTATTTGGACAAAACTCAAGTGGGGAAAAAAAGAGTACGACTTGGGGGCCACTTCTTATTTTCTAGAAGTTGAAGTATTTAAGGTGACTGATATTCCAATTGTTTTGTATTTGTTTTCCTTTCATTGTCTCTAGTTGGAATGAACCATTGTTTGCTTTGCCTATAATTTTGTATGGCCCTTCCCAGTTGGTTCCCAATTTGCCTTCTCGTGGATACCTATTTGCTTGGGTTTTGGCTTTGAGTATGTAGTCCCCGATATTGAGCGGTCAGACCTTTGCCTTTTTGTTCTAGTAACATTTCGCTTGTTGTTTTTGGGCAACCATCCTTATGTACGCCATATCTCTTCGCTCGTCAACCTCATCAAGCTCTTGTCTCCTACTCTCGTCGTTATTAGTGCCGCTTTGATGGGAGTACCTCAGGCTGGGTTCTCCGACCTCGACTTGTATAACTGCTTCTGTTTCGTAGACTAGGGAATAGGGCATCTCTCATGTGCTCGTCTTCGGGGTGGTTCTGTGCGCCCATAATACTTTCGGCAGTATTTTTGGCCATAGTCCCTTGGCATCTTCGAGCTTCTTTTTCCTGATGTTTAGTATGGACTTATTGGAGGATTCCACTTGCCCGTTTTTGGCTGGGTGATAGGGAGTTGAAAGTATCCTCTTAATGTGCCATTTTTTAAAGAATTAAGTGGTTTTTCTTCCTATTAACCAGGGTCCGTTGTCGTAACTTATCTCTTTAGGTAGGCCGAATTGGAAGATAATGTTTCTCCATTTGAAAGTGATTACCTCTTGTTCGTGGATTTGGGAGAATGCCTCTGCTTCTACCCATTTAGAGAAATAGTCAGTTAAAACTAAACCAAATCGTATGTTACCTCGCCCCGGTGGAAGTAGGCCCACGATGTCCATTCCCTCCTTAATAAATGGCCATGGATAGGTGACTGAATGAAGGTGTTTGCTTGCTTGGTGAACTATTGGGGCATATTTCTGACACTGCTTGCATTTCTTCAAGAACTCTGAGGCGTCTTTATTCATGGTGGTCTAGTAGTACCTGACTCGTATGAGGAATCTGATAGGTGCTCGATCATCAGAATGAGTGCCACAATGGCCTTCATAGACTTCCTTGAGAACGCGATGTGTTTGATTCAGACCTAAACACTTCACCAAAGGGCCACCATATGTTCTCTTGTATAAGTCGTTATGAAGGAGGTTGTATCTGGCAGCTTGCGTTCTTAGGTTTTTAGCTTCCTTTATGTCATTTGGGAGAGTGACATCCTGGAAATATGTAATAATACAATTACGCCAGTCCCAAGTTAAACTTTTCAGATTTTACCTCGATTTGGCCTAGTGACGAGTTAAGGAGATGGACTACGATTTTATCCCCGGTCGTGACACTTTTGGTGGCGGCGGCCAACTTGGCTAGGCCATCTGCTTTGATGTTCTGAGTTTGTGGGATCTGGTCGAGCTGGCATTTGTCGAAATTGGGCAGCAACTTACAAATCCCGGCTTGATATTTTTGCAACCTTTGTTTTCTGATTTGGGTAGTCCCTGTAACTTGGTTAACTATGAGCTGAGAAGCACAGTGGAGTCTCAGCCGCTTTGCCCCATATTTGAGTGCTAGCCTCAACCCTATAATTACGGCCTCATACTCGATCTCGTTGTTAGTCATATCTAGGCATCTTATGGACTGGCAGATTACTTCGCCGGTAGAGACCTCGAGTACGAGTCCCAGTCCATATCCAGAAACATTGAATGCACCGTCGGTGTACAGGACCTAGAGGTCTTGTGTTTGAAGAGAAGCTTGAGCGGCTTCCTTCTCGCCCTCGAGCATTACTTTAGCACTAAAGTCTGCGATAAAATCGTTGAACACTTGGGACTTTATTACTGTTCGAGGTTGATATGTGATGTCGTGCTCACTTAGCTCGGGCCTATTTGGACAGCCTCCCCGACTGCTCGAATTTAGGTAAAATGCTTCTTAGGGGAAAAGTGGTGACAACCGAGATAGGGTCAATTTCGTGAAGATACGACCAAGGCCAGGGCCAATTTCTCGAGTTGTGGGTACCTTGTCTCGGCGTCTACAAGTGTTTTACTGAAGTAATAAATATGAGATTGCGTACCTTTGTTTTCTCGAACCAGGACCGCACTTACTACTACTTCAGAGAGGGTGAGGTAGACTAGGAGGTGTTCCCCAGGTTCGGGCTTCGAGTTAAAGGTGGCGACGACAATTATGCCTTCACTTCTCGCAGTGCTTGTACACACTCATGCGTCCACTCGAGGCCGTTGTCCTATATGATTATGCCAAAAAACTTGTGACATTTATCAGATGACCGCGAGATAAATCTTGATAAAGAGTAAATTCAACCAGTCAGTCTTTGGACTTGCTTCTTAGTAGTCAATTGCTCAGGTATTCCATTGATAGCCTTGATTTGGTATGGGTTGACTTCAATCCCTCGCAGCAATACTAAGAAGCCTAAAAATATTCCCGAGGCTACGCCAAACGCGCATTTCTTGAGGTTTGTTTTATCCCGTACTGTCTTAGTTTGTCAAAATCTTCCTTCAAGTGGTCAATGTGATCTTCTACCCTTATGGATTTAACCAGTATGTCATCGATATATACCTCCATGGTCTTGCCGAGTTGGTCTTTGAACATTTTTGTGACCAACCTCTGATAGGTGGCCCCTGCGTTCTTCAACCCAAACGACACGACCCTATAACAATATGTTCCCATGTGGGTGATGAATGTGGTATTTTCTAGTTCTTATTCCTCCATGAGTATCTGGTTATAACCCGAATATGCATCCTGGAAACTTAGCAGCTCGTGCCCTACCATTGCGTCAATGAGTTGATCGGTATGTGGCAACGAGAATGAATCTTTCGGGCATGATTTGTTTAGTTCTATGAAGTCCACACACATCCTCCATTTTTCATTTTTCTTTTTGACCATCACCACGTTGTCTATCCATTTAGGGTACTTCGATTCCCTAATAGAGCCGTTTGCTAATAGCTTCTCTACCTCCTCATGGATGACATCATTGATGGTAGGGTTGAACTTTTGTCGGACCTGCCTTACCGGGGGATAGAAGGGGTCGACATTCAATTTGTGTATGGCGATCTCTTTGGGAATGCCTGGAATATCTGCATGACTGAAAGCAAACAAACCTGCATTAGCTATTAAGGATTGACTAAATTTACCTTGTTCTCAAAGTTTGCAGCCGATGTAGGCCTTTTTACTGAGGTCGATGTGGTCTAATTGGACGGGGTCAAGGTCTTCTATGGTTTATTCTGTGGCTTCGACCATTTCAGGATCCATAATGGCTTCCCTAGCCCCATCTTGTGGCGACCTCAACCCTGCCGATTGCTATGCTTCTTTTTGCCTTCTCTTTCTTTTGTTGATCTGTCGTGTTGTCCATGGTGACTCGATAACATTCTCGAGACATGCGTTGTTCCCCTCGTATGCTGAATATTCTCCAAGGTATTGGAAATTCGATCACTTGGTATAAGCTGGAGGGGACGACTCTCATAGGGTGTATCCGTGGTCATCCTATTATGGCATCATACGCAGTGGCCTGGTCCATGATGTGTAGCGTTGTCTCTAGATTTACCCCAACGGCAAGGACATGGAGTATAATTTCTGTTGAAGTCCATTCAACGGTATTGTTAAAATCGGTTAGTGTGATGCAGCACGTCACTATCTTATCCCCTAATCTCATCTGGACGAGGACTCGGGGATCGATGATGCACACTCTACTTCCATCATCTTCCATGATTCGTTTAACATTGGTATCTAAAATTTGTAAAGTAATGACAAGGGAATCATTGTGAGGGAAAGTCAAACCGTCGGCATCTAAATCATCGAAGATGATACTTTCTTCACGTTCGTCATACCGTTCGTGGGTGATTGATATTTTGAGCTTGTGGGTGGTGGTGAATTTGACGCCGTTGATGGTGGCGTCATCGTTACCACCAATAATCATATCGATGGTATGGGTTGGCGAAGGTGGCTTTGGCGGGCCCTGACGTCTCGACCCCTTGCTAAGGTGTTCCTGCCTTTGTCACTGAGCAGTTCTTTTAGGTTCCCTTGTTGTAGTAGATTTGTCACCTCTAGCCATAGGGAAATGCAATCTTCTATTTGTTGTCTGCGTTCTTGGTGGAATTCATAGAGGGCATCAAATTTCTTGGTGTTGGGGTCGGATCTCATATTTGATGGCCATTTTACCTTCGTTCCGAGCTTCTCAAGGGCGTAGACCAATTTTGTAGGTGAAACACAAAAGTTGTGAGCAGATAACAAGTGGGGCATACCTCTATCGTTCCTGTGAGTTACTGATCTCGGCTTGGACGGGGCATTTTTATAACGAAAGGGGGGAGCGGATATCCTGACATAGGGCTGACGCCGCTCCCTGTTTGGCCGCGAGATTGGGTGATCTCTCCTCATATTGTCTCTTCATTCTTTCTTGGGCTCGGATTGTACCGAGATGAGCCAACGATTTAGTCTGTTGAGGTCGTCGTCATCTGCTCAGACCTCGGCATAATAGGCATTATGAATTTCATCCCAAGTGGTTGGGGGATACTTCATTAACCGGCTCAACAACTTTTTAGTCGCTCTTGAACCTTTTCTACTCAACCTATTCTAAAAGGTTGTGACGGCCATCCCTTTGGAAACGTTTGGTAAGATCATCCTTACCCTGTTGAACCGTGCAAAGAAGGCCCTTAGTCCCTCTCCTAGGGATTGTTTGATGGCGAAGATGTCATTTACTCTTGTTTCGACTTTCTTGGCCCCGACATATGCCATCACGAACTTATCGGCCATCTCCTCAAATATTTCTATAAAACGGGCTGGTAGCTCTGAGTACCATGTTAATGCCCCTCCAATGAGGGTTTCACCAAATTGTTTAAGCAGAATAAAGAACACGTGCTCCTTGGTGAGGTCGTTGTCTTTTACAACAGTGACATAGTGAGTCACATGGTCCTCGGGGTCAGTTGTCCTATCGTATATTCTGACATATGGGTCATCTTGAAGGTCTTCGGTATGGCATGTGGAGCCACCTCCTCGCTATATGGTTGTCTATGAACCTACTGGCGTCCCTTTTTGGCAGTAATTTGGGGGCACCAAGTATCTTGTCTACTCGTTCCCGGTGTTCTTTCATTTGGTCTTTGAGTGCCTTATTTTCATTTTCTGTTTCTTCCATTCTTTTCAGAGCAGCGGTGAGGACGTTGTCACATGCACTGTCAGTAACATTATGAGTTTTACCTGAAATCAGATGGTCTGGTTGATCGCTCTGTTCATCCTATCGTGGTAGCACGTAGGCTCTTGTGGTTTCTGTAGTCGTGCATGGAGCTTGTTTGTTAAGCACGCGTACTAGGGTATTAGTCAAACTTGGACGTGTAGGCTCCTTTCCCATTTGGTTTTGTTGTGCTGCAAAAAGGGGGGGCGACCTCTCTCGCTTGTGGGAGGCAGTGGGCTTTACTTCTTCGCCTTGTGTTTGTAGCCTTCATTGATGGTGTTCATGAGGTTAAGGGGAATGTTATTTGTTGCTCTAGTTTTGTTTCCCTGTTACCTGCCATGGAAATTTTGTACGCACAAAGAAGGTAGATAAACCTTTGTAGTTTGTTAGATTAACAAGTCACGTGAGTTGTAGATCTAATGGACACTAAAAGATTAGCTAAGAGAATCCCCACAAATGGTGCCAAACTATTTGACCTAAAATTTAGATATACGTTTAAACAATTAAATTTTCTAACAAATTTGAGTTAATCTTAACCAATAATAATATTCAAAAGGTTGTTCGGATGTTTTTTGCGATAAAATGGTTCAAGTACTGTCGGGTAATAATAAGTATGTAATAAAGACAGTACTTAATGGCCCAAGAACAAAGAAGATAGCATTCAATAGTAATAAATGAAATATAATAATGGCATTAAAATAAATAAATGCAAATGGGGTAACCGAAAAAGGGTTGGATTCGATGATATTCATCCTGGCAATGATAAATGATTTATAAACCTTTGAATATTCGTATTTTTCTTGGATCGTGTGATAAAAGTTAGAATCAAATCTAAGGAAAAATGTATATTTTGGATGTATATAAAGCAAGAATCAATAGAGAATGTCAAAGTGTTCTTTCTTACAGTGAGTGTCTAATCTCCTTCTATAGCTATGTCTCTTTTTATTTATAAGGGGACATATGCCACAAAACCCTAATAGTACAGATTCTGAGAATATTCAGTGGAATATTTTTTTTTAAATCTTATCCCTAAACTAACTGTTATTGCTGCGTATAAAGAGAGCGCTCGTCCTCGACCTCGGTCTCGATCTCTGTTGACTCCTCGACCTTGCCTTCGTCATTTGTCGAACTCATGCCGATGACGCGTGACAACCTTTGAAGGTTCTCCTAATATTGATTTGTCCCTAACGTAACTAGAGTAATTTTGTCCCATACACATATAATTTAAAGTATACACTTTCATAGAAAATGTATCCTTCATCATTAAAATTAGTGAAAACATTATGATTCCTATTTGTTGACTTAAATTCTGGATTTCTCGTGGTACCTTATATTCTCCTGCATCTTGATATGATTGGCTCATATAGTTTCTTTTTTATATTCTGACGTGGCAGGTTACCCACGTGGATTATCTACTCATGTGACACATGTGGCATATGGCCTACTATTTTGTTTTTTATATTTGCTTTTCTGATTCAAGGCGAAAAAATATTAAATATGAAGCACAGATCCAAAGAAAATGATATATAAAAACTTAATCAAAGCAAAGCAGTTGTGACATAAAAGTATAAGAGCGATCTGGTTCAACAATAATTGAATGTCATCTAAATAATTGGATAGGCTATAATATGATGACCAATTATATAAAAATGAATTTTATATATGTAGAGAACTTATCAATGTGATAGCTGACGTGAATAACGGTTTGAGTAGAGTTTATATATGACTGATTATTGACCTTTGCGTCTCACTAATCACTTTCTAAATCAATTGTAATTAAGGTTTTTGTTGACCTAGTGAAATCCAAGAAACATAAAAAAGAAAAGAAAAGATAGGATGAAATTAATTGTGGACACGGGTAGATTTATACTGTTAGCTATAGGTTGCCCAAAACCGTATATATATATCTATATATATATATATATATATATATATATTTGACTACGAATGCAGTTATTATTGCATGTTAACTTGAGATCGTTGTAAAAATTCACAAACTTCAAATTTTGAATCCGCGCCTATAAATAAGTGAAAGATTATCATGGCATTAACTATATTAAAACAAGTTGTTAATGAGATATAACTATTTTGTTGCGTTTTATTTGAAGTTCATTTCTATATGCACCGTGCACGTTACTGTTCCTACCTTATTATTTGAACTGGATTCTGGAGTTCATTAAAAATCACATTGCTGTTTCTTGTTTATTCTATCTTAGGCAAAACATCAAATTTAACTCCCAAAATAAAATCTTAAGAAAATAAAGCTGTATTTTTGTGAGTGTTTACATCTTATTGTGCTAGAATTCATGGCTTGTGTATGTGATTTATGACAGTAGACTCATTATAAACTAACAAAATATAAAAAGATTTATTAGCTATATAATGTGCTATGTAAAAATTGTTTAATAAGTTGTAGCAAGTTGTTTATCTTTTTGATTATATCAATGCTTGTACAATTGTTGAGCTATCTGCAGTTAGCTTAATGTAAACTAACCTAATAAACAAAGAATTATTTACACTTAAAAGATATTTTTGTCCGTTTCTTTTCCTTTTTTCGTTGTATCATATTGTCATAATTCCTAAGAATAAGGTCATGCCTGATCACGTCAATCTCACATCAGCATTCGTAGTTCTTACGTCAACAAATAAAAAGTTGTTTTTGTATATTTTATTTTACTTACTTTGTCAGAATTTTGCAAGTGTCCATCCAAAAGAGACAAAATAGGGGGAAAAGAAATTTTAAAAAAACAAGATAAATTATCGTGTTTACTATCCAACCTATGGCGCCAAAGTCAAATTATGACGAGTCTATAGGTGGATCTGATCCAAAAGATGATGAAATAACTTTTGGCAACCGATTTGAGAGGGAAAATTATAGTGATATAAAATTGGGATCAATTGAATAACTTCTCAGTATTATAAATGTCATATTTGGGTTTAATGTTATGAGATTCATAATGGTATATAATGAAAATTTTTAAGTTGGATGTTAACTTACCTCGATCAATCTTTATCCCGATTTGACACCAATAATATACGTAAACTTCTACAAACAAAAGGGCAGTATGGCGTACAAGTATCCCGTATTTACGTATTGTTCGGAAAAAGAGCTACACTCTAAGGTATGACTGGCATGTGGGTCGGGTCCGGACCTAAGTGGGCTTCGTGGGCCGGTTCTAAGTGGGCCTAGTCTCAGCTTAAACGGGCTTCACAGACTTTTTTAGGAATCGGCCCGGGATCGGGCCCACGAACTAATGGTCCCGGTCTAAGTGAGCCGGTCCCGGGCCTAAGCGGGCCCAACAGATACTTTCTATTTTTTTAATTTTTTTTTATAGAAGTTAGAAAAAAAAAATAATAATAAAAATATATCCAAGGCAATTACTTGTAAATTATATTATAGAATTGTGACCTAAATTTTTTAATTCAAATTTAAAGACAAAAATATTATAAAGAGATATTCAAAGCAATGCATTATAATTTTATTATAGCATTAAAAAATATGACAATATCTTTCTTATTCTTCCTCCCCCCTATGGAATGAGCATAACAAGGTGCTAATACCACCGTTGAGAAGAAAAAAAAACAATCAAGATGTGTCAAAATACAAGTTACATATTAATTTTTGTTCATACAAGTTACATGGTATCTCTTACAAATTTCATAAATTCTTCAAGGTCCGGAGGAATTTTCGTTGGTGGTGGCGGAAAAGAATCTTGGTCATCACCGCTTCCGGACAAAGCAGCATCCTCCGCAAGTTCAACTAGCATTTCTTCGTAAGCTTCATCTACCTCTGGTTGTGATTCAGCAAGTCCAAAATTTCTTTTTTCCAAACAGATCCAATCTCTGAAAAGTACTGAATTTTCCAAGCTCTCCCTTAGAGACACTCTATAATCACCGAGTTGAAGTCTTGCTTGACTGAAAGTGCTCTCCGATGCCACTGTTGAAGCTTGAATAGTTAAAATGTCCCGGGCCATCCTTGAAAGAATGGGAAAGTATTTTTCTTTGTCCTTCCACCATTCCAAAATATTAAGGGTGTAGCAACCATTTTTGCCAATTCTTCCCGATCTTTTTTTGGATCATAATATAAAATACCACCGGTAATAATATTAATTCCCGGTTGAAATTGATTTGACCCGGTACTAAGGTCAACCTGACTAGGTACACTTGTCCCCTCGGCCAAAGCTTTCATACGAAAATATCTAACTTTATCTTGAGGGTGTAGCAATATATGTCTAGTCAAACTTTCCGTCCCCCTCCCGATCTCCAACATATTTAAAAGCTAACTCTTTGCCACAAGTTTTACACTTAGCCCTATTGTTTTCTCTTAGTTGAGTAAAAAATGGCCAAACAACATATGTTTCTGTCCGTTTAGAAGGTTGTCTAGAAAAAATAGGGGCAGTAACAGGAGGGTCAGACGGGACATCATTTGGATTATTATTAGTTGGGTTAACTTCAGGAGCAAGACCAGTGGGTGTATCGTCATCCCATTGCGTTTCATCAAAATCTATTTCTTTATCATCATTTTCATCAATAGTTGGATTACCATAAAGAGCATTCATATATTCATGGTTTAATTGTTCACTGGGTGCAATATTATGGCAAAATTGACTCTCGGTAAATTGTAATAAACTATTATCGCTATCAAGAATAGCAGGTGTAGGAAGGGTAACAAGTTTGGGTTGGGGAGCCGGGGGAAGTGGAGGAGGAACAAATTGGCCAATATATTCACCACTTTTAGATTTTTCCTTATTTTTACTAAATATTTTTTTAAGGAATAAACCATCTTAATTAATCAAGCAATACAAAGTAAATAAAACAAACAAAACTATAATATTAAAAATTAAGAGTAGGAACGAGTTTACCGAATTGACAAACAACTTGTTGAAAATTAATTATCGTTGAAGACTTGAAAATTTCAATTCACCAACTTCACAAATTTTCACAAATTGTAACAATAATGTAAGAAATTATAGAAGAAAATTAGAGAGAGATTGATAATTTTGTGAGAAAAATGAGAGAATGAGGGGGTATATATAGTTGAAAATAGGAAAAAAGTGTAATTATAAAATATTTGGGGTTAAAACAAAGTTGGGGGGTTAAATGGCTATTTTGTAAATAGCCAGCGGCCATTTTGGCAGAGAAAACAACTAGATTTTAAATGCCCAAACGGGCAATTATTTTTTTTAAAATTATGGCTGTTGGGACCATTTAGGCCCGCTAGGACCGGTCCGATCCCGGTCTCAAACGGTTCGGTCTCGCGGGCCTCAAGATAAGGACCGGCCCACTTGCCAGGCCTACCTCCCCCGGTCTCGGTATTAAACGGTTCAGCCCGTTTAGGCCCACTACCCACATGGGGTGCGGTTCCGGTCCTGGACCGCCCCACTTACCAGCCTTACTCTAAAGGGTCATTTGGTAGGATGCATTACATAAAATAATGCATGCATTAACTTTGTGTATTAATAATACCTTGTTTGGTACATTTTTTGAACTTATGCATTAGTTATGCAGCATTAGTTATAAACCATATTTGGTATTATCCTTTACATAACTAATGCATAGAAAACTATGGTATTAGGAATGCAATGGGTTTTAATGCATGCATTAGATTAGTTAAAGACAAAATTGTCCTTCACAATTTATGCTTGATTAAAATATGTTATTATATTAATGCAAGTTTAAAATAATCTAAATAGTGAGAAATAAAATTATATCCCTAGTAAATAAATAAATACTTAGCATATTTCCTTTTTTATAAATAAATATTTAGTTCTATACTACAATATAGGTAGACAAATCAAATAATTGTTTTAAAACTTTTTCATATAAAAACTTTTCCCAACATATGTTTCTTTTAAAAAGATAGAGTAATGGATTGGTTTTGAGGGCATTTTTGTAAACAAATAATTCTTTTAGAAATTGTGCAATACTTTAATATATCAAATCAAATAATTAATAAGAAATATGTCAGCATAACTAATGCTAGCATAACTAATACTATCATTACTAATACACCCTATTTAGCATTATCTTATGCACTTTACCAAACGACCCATAAGAGATGTGATGTAGGCAACCTACCCTAATGCAAGTATCAGTGGCTGGTTCCACGACTCGAACCCATAACTTATAAGTCACACAAAGACAACTTTATTTGTATAAGTAAACTTATATAAACAAAGTGAAAAGTAAGATTACAAAGAGTAGAAAAAAGAGATGAAGAAGAAATGGGTCAAATATGAAGTATTATTTAGACAATATCTTGGTAGCAAGAGAAGACTTGACTTCCCTAGACTGATTAAGTTTTGAATCTTTTTCTTTTTCTCTGTTGAACAAGGAAGTTTCTTAAATGGCAACTGTTCAAGAAAGTTGATAACTCTCTAAGAACAAAGAATATATATTGAGAGAGAGAAAGTGTGTGTGTTTTGTATTTAAAAAAACCATGTCTCTTATTTGGGTTAGACGTGTCATAAACCTTATTAAATTATGTAAAAAAGATGAGGCAATTCACAACCCTTGACATTGTATTAAAGTAGACAAAGATCCTAATTCGAATTTGTCCGTCATTTCTGAACAAAATATTTAACATACTTTGATTCAAGAAGAAGATCAATCAAGTTAAGATGTGAGGAGTTAAATTTATATTAATTAATGTGAAATTATATATTAATAGTAATAGTTAAGTGATAAAAAATGTCTAAAACTAAAAGTTGGATATCCATTGATATTGATGTAAAAATCGACTTTGAGTAAAAAAAGGCATCATTGAAGGCATGAGATCTTTCAAGTAACGAGCAATTAAGACAGTGAAGGCATCATTCACGTGAATTTTTTGAAACATCCATTAGAAAGAATAATTTAGATCGAATCCATGGTTAGTCCAATAAGAAAAGAGTACATTTCTTACTAACCATGGTTAGTCCAAACATTGTCAAAAAGTAACTAAATCAAAGCAAGGACCTTTTGTTCCATTTCACATTACTGGACAACAAACTTTACATATACTCCAACTTTAACAACAATCCAACTATTTTCTACAATGGTGACTTTATTTTAAAGGGTATTATCCTTAATTTTTCCATTCAAAACTTTCCATATCCAAGTCAAGTCTTCCAAATATCCTCTACTTGTTATGCTGATCTTATGCATTTGTTATCAATATAGTTCAAGCAGAGCCAGCTGAAGGAAGAAATATAGTACAATGCAGTCTGTTGGTGGAAAAGATGCTAATGTCAGTGGTAGCACTTAAAAGGGTCAAATACTCAAGGGAAAATGTGTAGTACAAACTTTTATTTATGGGCAGTGTGGTATAGTGGTTAACAAAGTGAGATAAAAATTTTGGAATACCAGAATTCTAAAAAATACTAGTTGATTTCTTCACCTAAACCTTGTTAGGAAGAGTTACTGACGAGCTCGAAACACACACTTAAATTATTTTCGCTAATCAAAGATAGTATAGTATAATAGCGTATCTACATGGATTGGAGTTAAACAGTATTTTCTTAGTTTCTAGTTTGATTACTATACAAAAGAATCAACAATTGAGATTTATATGATTAATAACTGAAGTTAACTAAGAATCTAAACCTATTGACTAATGACTATCGCAACAAAAGTAGGCAAGGAAGTTATCAGTGAGAGAAAATAGAGATTGATAGGATAAGTGCAAGATAATTGTTTGGGATCTAACTCTAGGCAATTCACTTCTAATATTAAGTGAGTCTCTCGAATTCACTCAATTATTAGTTCAAACGTTCAGTAAAAACTCCCCTCTCGATTAAGTGTTAACCTCACAAGATGAACCAATTTAAGCATGTGAAGATATGTAAGAATGCGTAGTGGATTGGTCTTTAGGAGAACCTCTCTCGATTATCCTCCTAACTAGGTTTAATCAATGATTTAACTATCCTCTTTTGATTGCTAAGAAGAATTAATGAACTCAACCAACAATATAATGCAAAGATATCACAAGTTATGCCTCTCTCGATTACATGAACAAGTGAATATAGATGCAACGATTAAATCATCCAAAACGATTCAATACATAAAACTAGAGTCATAATCCACAAACAATCAATACACCAAATCCATCAAACCCTAAATAGAACTACTCCGTAGATATGGAGTAATTCATCACAAATAAAATTAAAGTATAGGAAAACATAAATTCAATCCAAACTCAGGTCTTGAGTGAGAAAGGAATGATGAAATCCTTGTGCTTTTGCTCCTCCAACTCCTACTTGGCTTCCTTAGGTCAAATATGTGTCAAAAGTCTAGAAAATAATATTTTTTTCATGTATTTATACCAAGTAGGGTTGGCCCCAGACGAAATCACATTTTTCTAGCCGAAATAGGATATTTACTCTGTAAAAAATACACAGACGCGCCGCATGGGGCGACGCGCCATGCGGGGCATTAGTGGGGAAATCAAGAGAGTTGATTTCTGACACACATCAGGAAAATGGGCAGCCGCGGTGCCCCACACGCTGCGGCAGTGGGGATTTCTCAAAGTACGGATTTTTCTTGCATTTTGACGTCCAGACTTGGTCCTCGACCCCCGAACACGATCCCGACTTAATACCTTGGGCTTTTAATCAGACTTCAAAGCTCCAAATCACTCAAATTCATTCCATAACTTCTACATAGCTCAGAATCACTCCTACAAGGCATAAAATATACAATAAGTGCAAAACACTATCAATTAAAGCTCAAACACAAGTAAAGTGCTTAGAGTGCAATAAGCGACTAATATATAATCAACCCATAGAGGATTTTCACTACATTTAAAACAAATAGTAGATTTGTGATAATGTTCAGCTACTAACTCTTTAACCGTTTTCATAGGTTGGTTATACTCCATCTTCATAGCATTTAGAGTTCAATATCAAGAATATTTTCTTCAAGCTTTCTCTCTAGCACTTGTCAGGTACTACAAAAGAAATCTTGAAGACAAGTTAACTAAAAAAAAAAAAATTAATAAATTTCCGAATTAGCACAAAAAATTATTTTAAACACTATTAATTACCAATCTCCGGCAGCGGCGCCAAAATTTTGCGAGCTCGAAACACACACTAAAATTATGCTCACTAGTCAAAGATAATATAGTATAATATCGTATCCACAGGGATTGGAGTTAAATAATATTTTCTTAGTTTCTAGTTTAATTCCTATCTAGGAGAATCAACAATTGAGATTTATATGATTACTAACTAAAGTTAACTAAGAATATAAGGCTATTGACTTATGACTATCGCAACAAAAGTAGGCAAGGAAGTTATCAGTGGGAGAAAATAGGGATTGATAGGATAGGTGCAAGATAATTGTTTGGGATCTATCTCTAGGTAATTCACTTCTAATGTTAAGTGAGTCTCTTGAATTCCCTCAATTATTAGTTCAAACGTTCAGTAAAAATTCCTATCTCGATTAAGTCTTAACCTCACAAGATGAACCAATTTAAGCACGTGAAGATATGCAAGAATGCGTAGTGGATTGGTCTTTAGGAGAACCTCTCTTGATTATCCTCCTAACTAGGTTTAATCAATGATTCAATTAGCCTCTTTCGATTACTAAGCAGAATTAATGAACTTAACCAAAAATATAATGCAAAGATATCACAAGTTATGCCTCTATCGATTACATGAACAAGTGAATATAAATGCAATGATATTTCTTAGAGTATAGATATTTCTTGCATTGTGATGTCCAGACTTGGTCCTCGACATCCGAACACGATCCCGGCTTAATCCCTTGGGCTTTTACTCAGACTTCAAAGCTCTAAATCACTCAAATTTATTCCATAACATCTACATAGCTCAGAATCACTCCTATAAGGCATAAAACACACAATAAGTGCAACACACTATCAATTAAAGATTAAATTAGAGTAAATTAGAGTGCAATAAGCGATAAAAATATGAGATTATAGCCTACCATCAGTTACTCGGTACTAGTGCTGGTGGAGAAGAGCAGGTACTCAATGAAATAGCCAAGGTGCACACAAATTGAATCGAACACCACCATTATTAGGAAAAAGACAGAAGTCATCAATTCATCATATATTTAGCTAATAATGCACTCTATATCAATTCTTGACAGGTAACTAATGGAATAGTCGAAGTGTACACAAAGTGATCCAGATACCATAATTATAAAATAAATAAGTAAATAAAGTCATCATGTATCTGGCTAATGCACTTAATATCAATTCTTGAGTAGATTAAACTATTAAAGTTTTCCTGAATTGGGGCTTTAGATGTTGCATCTGTTTACCCGTAAAACGGTACAATTGAATTTATATATAGTTTATAGACAAGTGAATTAATTTGATCCAAAAAATAATAGATGAATTAGGCAGAAATATAAGACTTAACCTTAAAACTGAAATAAACAGCAGATATCTTGATTCGGGGCGGAGAGCTATCGGGAGCAATAAGAACAATACAAATAAGCAAAAAAGTAAAATTTTATTGAGATTTTGATAGAATATGGTGTACGCTTGTCAGAAAATACGTGTGCACAATAGGGCTTACTATTTATAGATGCACCTAGGGTAAAAGGTCCTAGGATCAAGCTCCTCTTTAATGATAATTATGAGGGCCATTGAAGGATAGGTAGAGGTGGGCAGTGAATGCCATATTCTCTTTAACGAATCATGCACTTAATGCTGTAGAATATTCTTCACTGAATGCTACCGGACGACGACATTAATTTTGTCGTTATGAGTATCATTCTCTCCGATGACAAACGAGATCATTGCCTTGGGTTTAGCTATCTTCTACATTCGGTTCCACATATCGCTTTCTCATGCGATCATTAAATATGAACATATTTTACTCTATATAGATAGTTCCCCTGCTTTCCGGTGGCATAACTTTGTGTCACCGGGAAGTTGGTAGAAATACCTTTTTTGGCAAAAAATTCTCTGACCCCCCGTGAGAAGTTTCCCACGGTTGATTAGACACACGTCTCTCCATATTTAATGCCCCGAACACGCATCATCCCACGATTTAGCATTATTTTTGCAGGTTATAGAGGTAATTATGGCCACGATTTAAGCCGCCTATACCTTTACTCATACACATCAAACCTTTTCATTTACACTTCATAATTCTTAACACTTTCTCAAACTCTCTTTACTCAACTCGTACTTTGTCTTCAACCTTTATTTAACATTTTTCTTGAGAGAAGACCTTCCCCCCTTTCTGATAAAAAATGGCCTTTTCTTTCGGAAACACTAGTTCTTCAAAGAACAAAGGTAAAGCTGGTGATGCCGCTTCTCATACGGTGAGCTCCATCATCCCAAAGAGTCTTGTCACCACCAAAGACTTTAAAGAGAAGTATCATTCCGCTCACCCTCGTACGTGGGTTGTTAGCGTATATCCTTCTTCCATACATTCTTTCAGTATTCCCACTATGAAGAAAGACTGTCATTGTCAAGATTTAGACATTATCGCTCCTGACCTGCGGAACGGATAACCTTACCCAGGAACGATTTTATGTATTTTTACACGTATCCCTTCACCTTGGGAACGTTATCTTTGAATGGAGAGCTTGACTCCATCATCGCGGAGTTCTACATCCACTACTAGGTGTGCTTGGCACATGTAAGTCTTTCTATGTAGAGGACAGTCGTTTGTCTTCGGCACCTGTGCCAGGAGACGAGAGAAGAGCTAACCCTAGCTCGATTGATGAACCTCTATTCTCCCAAAATCTTCCGCGGGGGAATGATAAATTTTAGCAAATGCGGCCACCATGTTCTGCTATCCAGCATGGATAATGACAATGACCGTGGGTGGATGGAACATTTTGTTTCAATTTCCACCAGTGACATCATTCTGGCTACGACTTCATCCTTCCAGAATTATGGAACTATACTCGTAAGTTAACCATTTGTATTTTCTTCCGTTAAAGATTATTCCATATCGTTATTGACCATTTTTCCTTTGCTTATTTCAGTGACTCAGTGGGCTCCACTTAGGGCTGAAGGCTTGGACTAGTGGATCCAGAAAAATTTGGATGTTACTACGCCCGAGACCTGTACGTGGAAAGAATTGGCCTATAAATATGGGTGGAAGGAAAAAAATCATGGTAAGTCAAACTCATCTTATTTATACCTTTTCGTATAAGGAAGTTGTTTAACCCTTCTCTCCTGTTGGGTTCAGGTCTACCTCAGGGCTCAGTTATTGTCCCCGAGGAGGATGTTTTGGCTAATCTTGCTGATGCGACGAGGCTGCTGCAGGAGGCCTTTACACAGAAGGGTTTCTCCGGGACCTGCATTTGGTGTGAGTGCTTCTTCTCGGAGTCCCCGGCCGGAGAACAAGCAACCAAAAAGAAGACGTTCCTCAGTGGCCGAGGGAAAAAATAAAAAGCCGAAGAGTGCCTCTCCCGAGTCATCTCTGGAAGTTGTGGTGTTAAGGCCCGGGCCGACCATAGATACCATAATGATTGATGATGATGGGGAAGCCAGCGAGGAGGGGGCTTCTCTACATACAAGACGACGACCTTCCTCAGCTCAACAGACTGCTCAATATGTTGAGTTAGTTACACCAACCGAGGACAATGGCTCGATACTCTGGGGGGTATGAGATGGTGGAAAATGTTAACTCCCTCTTCCGGATCACAGTCTCCGTGCCCGGTACAGTGAGGCTGAGTACCAGGTCCCTGTCGTCTTCAGTTTATGAGCAACCAATAACCAACAAGTGCAACCACTTCTCATCCTTCAATGCCATCAGCTTAATCTACTTCTTCACCAACTCTTCCTTCACCACCAAAAACTGCTACATCATCTCCACCGGCCGCAACTGCCCGAGAAGAGGATGCCCATCTCCCCCAGTCCCCAGTTCATGGAAACTTGGGGCAAAATTATGCCGCCCCCTCAGAAGTTCTGCAAAGAAGGAGGAGCGTTTTTCTCTCGGTCTCTATCGAATGTCACCTGCTGTCCCGGATGGTGGAACTTGCAAACTATCAAGGGCTTTAGAAAATGATAGGGAAAAGATACAAGCTCTCTCGGGAGAGTGTTTGTTGAACAATGGTATGCACAATGCAACAACTGTATATTATTTTTTTCCTTCGTTATCTCTTCTATCTTTGATATAATACGATTTTGAATTTGTATTTTGCATTTTGCAGACCAACTTTCTTGCTTCCGAGGGACTCCAAAGGTTGATTTGAGATAAGGAGGAACTTACCTCTGAGTGGGATCAACTTTTGTTTGAGCGGACCAAACTGTTGCTTGCCTCTTAGAGATGGAAGCTAGAGCTGTTGAGGCCGTTGTGTTGGAGGCTCAGTTGCAGCAAAGCGAGCAAGAAGTAAAGACTCTTAGCCAAGAAGTCGCCCCATTGAGGGCTCAATTTGAAGAAGCTAGGGCAAAATATGTTGAAATCCATAATGTTGTTCTTGCTGCATCCGATCGTGAGGCTACCTCCGCTGAAAGATTGAACAATTTTGAGGCGGCCTTGAACTCCAAAACTGAAGAGCTTGTTGCCACCGGGGTGAAGTATTCCCAATTAGAGGATAAACATAAAAATACTATTGAGCATAATAGACTTTTCAGCTCTACTGCCCGTGATCTCGATGTCAGCCTCTAGTTCGTTACATCCGCACGGGAAAGACTTTCTGCTGAGGTTGACCAACTTAAAGAAGAACTCAAGCGCCGAGAGGCTTCCCTCGGGGTTGAAGAAACATATGCTATGGACAGCATGAGGAGGAAAACCTTGGAAGAGGAACCGTGAGCTGGAATTAGCTACTAAAGGGGGTCTTTCGGCCAGTCCTGATGCTATCGATTCTTCTGGTTCTGGTTCTGAGTTCTTGGGAACTGAAGAGGAACCAGAAGGCGAGGATGCTGAAGGCTAAAATGATGAAGGCCAAGATATCGATATGGCGGCGGATCTACCCACTTGCCGTGGGGGCGCAAATGCTTCTCTTCCTTCGGGTTCCGGAGATGCATCGGCTTAGTCTTTGATTTCCCTTTCTGCGTACTTTTGTTTAAATATTTGCGCAAGTTTTCTCTTTGCGTCTTTTTTGTTTAAGTGTTTGCGCAAGTTTTACTATTTGCGTCTAATCATGCAAGGCTTCAGCTGTATTTTTCCCTGAAAGCATTTGGATTCCGGGCATAAGTTCTTCCGAAATCAACTCTTTAACGTGGGGGTTTTCATAAGAGAGGTCATTTTTATGTTTACAATGCTTTTGAAGATGACGTCTCTTGTTCATTACGGCACTGGCAGTTGAAGTACTTGTTTAACTTTCAAATGATAAAATCAATTCATCATTCAGACAAGAAACAAGATAGAAATAAAAGGACTTTACTTTATTCCTTCCATTTTCAAAAGTACATAAGCATTTGTTGTGCTAAAATGAAATTGCCATTTCTGTGTAGTCCCCGGTATCGATGATACAACTATGTTTCCGGGTTTTGTATTTCCGTTGGAAGTGGCAGTTTTGTTGCCATTCATATCATCCCCCCCAGTGTTCAAATGCAAAGAATGCAAGTTAGAACACTGGGAGTTTTACACCTTCGAGAATTCCACTAGTGAATTGCTAGATAATCTTCAGTTCGGTAACAAACTTCACTTCCCCTTAGGAATTTATGCTATCAATCCAAAGATTTAATAACAATCCCTCAGTGGATTGCACTTGTGAATGGTCGGGTAATCTCTATTTGACAGCAAACTCAACTTCCCGGTAGGAACTTTGCTATCAAGCAAAAGACTATCTAACCACTCTGTAGTGGTTCTTCTCTTGTGTGTCTTGTCATTAAAAGGTCTTATTGCTCCTGTTGAAACTTCCTTCATAGTATGCTTTCTGTTGCTTCCTCATTAAAAACCTTGCCAGAAAAACCCAATTGGGACAAAAACCGGACGAAGGGAAAAGAGTGCAGCACATACTTTCAGTACAAGTGATGTTCATCAACAATTGTATCTCTTGAGGTGTGCCACATTCTAGTTGCTTGGAAACTTTTCTCCATCTTGACTCTCTAACTCGTATGACCCTTTCCCAGTGACAGCTGAAATCCGGTAGGGGCCTTCCCATGTTGGACCTAGCTTTCCCGCATTGAGTTCCTGGGTATTTTGAGTTACTTTTCTTAAAACCAAGTCTCCTATTTTGAAATAACGGAAGTTGGCTCTTCGATTATAATATCTCTCCATTCGCTGATTTTGAGCTGCCATCCTTATATGCACTAAGTCCCTGCGTTTATCGAGCAGCTCCAAATTGACTAATATTGATTCATTGTTTGCTTTTTCGTTTGACCGGAAATACCTCATGGTAGGTTCACCTACTTCCACCGGGATCAGGGCTTCTGCCCCATACACAAGTGAAAAAGGAGTCTCCCCCGTGCTTGATTTGGCTGTTGTTCTGTATGCCCACAGTACATCTGGAAGCTCTCCAGGCCATTTTCCTTTAGCTACTTCTAATCTCTTTCTAAGATTTTGTATGATCACTTTGTTCGTTGATTCTTCTTGGCTGTTTGCGCTCGGACGATAAGGTGATGATGTGATCCTCTTGATTTTCAAATCTTCGAGGAATTTTGTGATTTTGCGCCTATAAATTGTGGCCCTTTGTCGCAGGCTATTTCTTTTGGTATCCCAAATCTGCAAGTTATGTTTTCCCATAAGAAATCTACCACTTCACATTTCCCGATCTTTTGTTAAGGACCTGCTTCAACCCACTTAGAAAAATAGTCAGTTAAAATCAAAGGAAATCTTAATTTACCGGGGGCTGGTGGCAGTGGTCCGACAATATCCATTCCCCACTTCATGAACGACCATAGCAACATAACCGAGTGTAGTGGCTCTGCCTGTTGATGTACCAATGGTGCATAGCGTTGACATTTGAACATATGCTTTGGCATCTTATTCCATCCGGGGCCAATAGTATCCCGCCCTTATTAATTTTAGTTCTAAGGAATTTGCGCCCGATTGATTCTCGCAGATCCCTTCGTGGACTTCTCGCATTACATAGTTAGCTTCAGAGGCTCCCAAACATTGGGCCAACGGGCCTAGGAAAGATTTTCTGTATAATTTAGTTCGTAGCGCCCGAGATGCATTAGGATCCTCAGGCAGTTTCCCGTGTTCGAGATAGTCAATAATTTCATTTCTCCAGTCCTAGACTAAATTAGTCGCGTTTACCTCGTAATAGCTATCTGCATCCAGTACCGAGTGCATAAGTTGTACGACCGTACCAGAGTCCAATCCTTTTATTTTCATAGACGAGCCAAGGTTAGCTAATGTATCTTCTTCTACATTTTCTTCCCTCGGGATGTGCGTGATTGACAATTCCTGAAACCGTGCGAGCAGAGCCTGAACCTTCATTACGTATTGTTGCATGCGTTCCTCCTTGTATTTGAAGATCCCGTAGACCCAATTTACCACCAACTGGGAGTCACATTTGATTTCTATGACCTCGGAGTCCAGTCCCCTAGGCAATTCGAGCCCTGCAATCAAAGCTTCATACTCTGCCTCATTGTTAGTCAGCGGGTTGTTCTTATGGCTGCCTTAGGATTTTTCCTGAAGGTGCGGTTAGTACTATGCCAAGACCATACCCCTTTAAGTTGGAAGCTCCGTCCATAAATAGGGTCCAAACTCTTGATATCAATTCTGACACCATCACTGCTTCTTTGGTGCCAAAGGTAACAGTCCCAGACTGAAATCGGTCACAAAGTCGGCCAAAACGTATGACTTAATCGCAGTCCTAGTTTTATATTCTATGTCAAATTCACTCATTTTGATGGCCCATTTGGCCAGCCTACCCAAAAGTTTGGGTTTATGCAGGATATTCCGCAGGGGAAATGTGGTCACCACAACTATCAGATGACATTGGAAATAAGGTTTAGTTTTCGAGCGACGACTACGAGGGCTAAGGCCAATTTTTCTAGATGCGGGTAGCGAGTTTCTGCTCTCGTTAGAATTTTACTAACATAATAGATAGGATATTGCGTACCTTCATCTTCACGGACTAAAACAACACTTACCTCTACCTCCGAGACTGCTAAGTAGACCAACAGGGTTTTGCCTTCTTCCGGTTTCGATACTAACGGATAACCTGACAAATACCTTTTAAAATCCCTCAAAGCCTATTGACATTCCGGGCTCCATTCGAAGTTGTTCTTCTTTTTGAGCAGCGAGAAAAAATGAAGGCATTTCTCCAAAGACCGGGAAATGAATCTGCTCAAAGCGGTCAATCTCCCCATTAGCCTTTGAACCTCTTTTACGCTTGATAGCTGGTTCGGGATGTCTTTGATGGCCTTGATTTTATCGGGGTTAACCTCGATCCCCCTTTGTGACACCAGGAATCCAAGGAACTTACCGGAGCTGACCCCGAATGCACACTTCTCGGGGTTAAGCTTCGTGTTGTGCTTCCTTAAAATGTCAAAAGTGTTACACCCCATGTTTTTGTACGTGAAAGTACATCGTAAGTCAATTGATGTAAGCTTGAAAATGAGATCCTCTTTGAAAGTATATAAGGTGATTTAACGATGTTACGTCCCATTTTCACAAGCCTTTAAGAGTTATCATTCGGGGATAAATGTTTCTAAGGGGACATGTTGTTACACCCCGTACTTCAGACGTCACTATCATCATAGGATTATCTAATGTGAACTCAAAAAGGACGAAATCCTTCTACAAGGATAAGAAAGGTTTACCAAAGTCTTAAGTCAGTTAAGATGGATATGAGACTTGTTAATAAATATTTAAATGAGTTTAAAGTCATGATATGACTATATATGATGTTACGATATAAAATATAAAGTTTGGGAAAAATCGGATTTAAGTTGCGAAAAAATCGACTAAGGATTTGCCTTGTAATGGAGGTTTTTCCGCAACTTAAAGGCTTGCGAAAATGGGACGTATAATCGTTAAATCACCTTATATACTTTCCAAGAGGATCTCATTTTCAAGCTTAAATAAATTGACTTACGATGTAATTTCACATACAAAAACATAGGGTGTAACATCAATTTGTCACGCCCCAAACCTGAAGAGGCGTGGCCGGCTCCCGATGCCATACTCAGCCCGAGCGTATCACTCTGTAACTGTGAACTCTGGAGGGTAACCCTCAACTTAGGCCGATGAGGCCATATTTTGAATTATCAGAAAATAACGTCTACAACCAGCACCAAACTAAACATTTACATAGGGTTGGTAAAGCCACAATACTGATATAAAAATGTACAGAACTCATCTAAAAGCTTCTAGGAATAACTGAATTGTATCATGGTCGGGACATGGCCTCTACCTACCCATCAAACTTGTATATATAAAATAGACCCCAAGGTATCGACCTGGTAACTCCGAGGAAGTGGATATCACCAACCAAGCTGATGTTTGACTTTGTCTATTAGGAAGGTTTATCTAGCTGTCTATTAGTACGTGCATGCATGAAATGCATCATCCCCACAAAAGGGACATCGGTACAAAATAATGTACCGAGTATGTAAGGCAACAAGATAACTGAAATCTGAAACTGATATGATAATATTATAATTGAAAGTACTTGGGGAGTCAAATATAATTTGAAGATATGCTTACATGTTGATACTGACTCATCTCTCTCAATATAGTAAGTAAAATAGTTGTACGGCCCTATAAGGCTCGGTATGTGTAACTGCTCTGCCGTAGTAGGCTCGCTCATAGGCGATCAACTATACTAGGCTCTGTATCTCGGCCATTCTGGGCTCGCTCATAGGCGCTCGACCACAATAGGCTAGGTATATAACTTACCATCTGATTAGAGGTCGCCCAATAGGGGCCTGCCCATCGATTATAGCTCGATGATGGTGAAAATACTGTAATACTGTATATATATAGACCTTATGCTCTCTTGACTGGAAGAAGACAATACTCAATTGAATATAAAGTCCCGAAAAGGAGAATATTATAACTTATGAGACTAGGATAATGTATATAAATTCGGGAGTATGAACTTCTCTTTATGCTTCGTTATCAAATACATGTAGTTACGGGATCATGCCAAAATGAAGAAAGGTTTAGCCTTAAAATACCTTAACTTCGTTGAGTCCTTAATACCTTCCAAGAAATTCTTCAAACAACTCAACTCCATCTACCACAACATAAGGAGATTCAAAATCAGTGATGAGTAAAGGCTAAGTCTACAACTTAAACTAGTAGCTCATTTACGTAAATTTGGGAAGCATCTCCCCTGTAACAAGGCCCTCCTCCAATACCATATACCAACAAAAACAAGAACGCAACAATAACAACATGTAATCATCATTTACCAATCTTATCTCCATCACAATATACCACAGAATAGCCCACACACCCTAATCACTTCATACATAAAACGACAACCAAAGTAATGTCAAACAACCTAAACAATGTAACAACAAACGACCAGCCCACCATTCCGTTATTATGTGGTGTTTATCCACACAATTTTTCATCCAAAACTCCATTAAACAGTATAAAAATAGACATCCCAAATGCAACACGACACAACCCACAAAACAGTCCACTACAAGTCAAATAACTCGAACTCACGGCTTTCTATCATTGTCCCGTGAGTTCTAACTATTAGAAAATAAATTTATCAACCTTTCTTGATATTTAAAATCTTAAATACATAAAGTAGGCATATTATTAACTATTAAATACTTTTCAAAACTCAAACTACAAAGAAAAAGAGAGGCGATATAGCGATACTTACGTCGTAGGGATATCGTTTTAATGTTATCGCCACTTGATTTCGTGTCTCGGATGATAATCTTGTTTGAAGTACTTGTAGAGAGAATAAAGGTAAGGTTAGGGGTGTTATTTGGGCGTTCTCTCTGGAAAAATGGAGAAAGAGACTAGCTAAGGGATACAAATATCCCATTTTTTAAAAAGTCAAAAAGGTGCTACTTGGCACCCTATGATTGGACCTTCAATATATAGTCGGTTTTTTCGCAACTTAAATCCGATTTTTTTCCAAACTTTATATTTTATATCCAAACATCATATATAGTCATATCATGACTTTAAACTCATTTAAATTATGATTAACAAGTCTCATATCCATCTTAACTTACTTAAGACTTCGGTAAACCTTTCTTATCATTGTAGAAGGATTTCATCCTTTTTGAGATCACATTAGATAATCCTATGATGATAGTGACATCTAAAATACAGGGTGTAAATACATGTCCCCTTAGAAACATTTTCCCCCAAATGATAGCTCTTAAAGGCTTGCAAAAATGGGACGTAACATCGTTAAATCACCTTATATACTTTCAAAGAGGATCTCATTTTCAAGCTCACATCAATTGACTTACGATGTACTTTCACGTACAAAAACATGGGGTGTAACATCGAGTAACCCAAAATTGCAGATATGACATCGTAACCCTTGAGAAATATTCATATAGGAGTTAGAGTAATTAAAGGTACCGTATAAGTATTACGGAAATAAGAGAGAGTGCCACTAAGGATAAAATCAAAATTTGAGTTCAGAAGTAACCCTACGAGCACAAGGGAACAAAGGTATATAACTAAGGATATTTGTAGGCGAGTAAGAACATCGAAAATTCCTTCGGGTATATAATATAACAAGGTCGTAACTTTACAAGAGCCAGAAGGTCTCCTTAAGTACTATAAAGAAAGACCAGCTTGGAAAATAAGGAAGAAGGCTTCCATCTAAGCATATTGACATAAAGAAGAAATGGTCTTGTAACAACAGTGTCACTACACCATTGTATGTACTCCATAAGAAAGTGGCATCTAACGTGGCTAATGAATGGGAAGAAAAAAAAAAATCAAAAGCTGATATTTGAGATCATATGAGTTACATGAAATTCCAGTAATTATGGGCAATGAGATAAGCCATGTATTCATGCAACAAGTGGTAGAATGACCATGAAAAGTAATTGCTTATGTTTAAAGGCAACTGAGAAGACATGAAAGGAAATCTATGGTGCTAGAAAGTTAAAGGAAGGTCACGAGTAGTATAAATAGATATGTGTAGGTCGCAAGCTAAAATATGGTAGAGTGATAAGGTTTTAGGTAGATGGGAGTAAGGATAAGAAAAGATGAGTGAGAAGGTGACAAGAATAGGTAAGGCCTCGGGATTAAGCCTATCAAAATAAGAGAGTTGATGGTTTCCGTAAGTTATAGAAAGCTCAGTATAACTTGAATTGATTCGGAGGAGTCTAAGACTAAGAGCAATTAGAAGAGATGAAATGCTACCCTGGTAGTAGAATAAGGGTGTAATGGTGATAGATAAGAGGATGACGTTTAGGCCTTTGATTGAGTAACAATTTTGAGAAAAGGGATTTCATGAGTTGCACAGGATTAGAACCCATATGATGAATCACGTTGGGATGCTATGAAATACGGTTATTGAAGTATAGTATCATACCTAGGAGGATCAGGCAAATCACTTCAAATGTTCCCCGATGAAACATGAGCCTTAGTGATAATGTATTATGTAAGAAGTTTCAAGTTATCAGTGGTAGATTATGGATCAACATTAAGGTGAATCAACAATTAATGGATAAAAGTTACAAAGTATGAGATGAGATTAGGCCGTCATTATTAAGATGAACAGTAATGAGGAAGAACTAAAGGAGTTAGATTTATACATATAGGATAAGCAACGAGAGAGTAACCTGGAGTTGGGTAGCAGACCTAGGTAGTAATAAACCGAAGTAAGTGTTATGGTATAGCATGACCTACCTAGTTGTAGTAAAGCCATAAGGACAGATAACCAAGGCTGGGAAACAAAATATAGCAATAGTGGTACATTCAACAAAGTACCAAGCGAAGAACTTCAGTATACCTATAGATGCCCAGAGGGACAACTTGTCGTAGTCCTGTATATGTTCACAAAGTGAGGCCTAGAGATTGGTTAAAAGCTGGAGGAAAATGAGAGAAGAGTCGCATAGGCGCACTTACAATGATAAAGTCATACAATATGCATGATAGAAGGTAGCAATAGTTACGAGATTGGAAGAATTCTGACCACGAGTCGTGGCATGAGAAAGAGGCCTAAAGGGGGGAATGACCTGGCCTTTGGATTTATTCATAGAACAGTTTCCTAGATGGCAAAAGACAATATTAAAGTATTTATAAGAGTCGTAGGTTATGAGAATGATAAGCGCATCGGTCAACATTTGAGGACGAATGTTCCAAAGGGGGGAATGATGTTACACCCCATATTTTTGTATGTCAAAGTATATCGTAAGTCAATTGATGTAAGCTTGAAAATGAGATCCTCTTTGAAAGTATATAAGGTGATTTAATGATGTTACATCCCATTTTTGCAAGCCTTTAAGAATTATCATTCGGGGACAAATATTTCTAAGGGGACATGTTGTTACACACCGTACTTCAGACGTCACTATCATCATAGGATTATCTAATGTGAGCTCAAAAAGGACGAAATCCTTCTACAAGGATAAGAAAGGTTTACCGAAGTCTTAAGTAAGTTAAGATGGATATGAGACTCATTAATCATGATTTAAATGAGTTTAAAGTCATGATATGACTATATATGATGTTTGGATATAAAATATAAAGTTTGAAAAAAATCGGATTTAAGTTGCGGAAATACCGACTAAGGATTTGCCTTGTAATGGAGGTATTTGAGCAATATATATATCGTGGGGTATTTTTGGGACACATTATATGCCAAATTAAAGGTATTGGAATGCATTTTCCAATGCTCTAAATCATTTGTTCATACGGCGACCGGATAAAAGGATATAAGCGTCTGAAGATGGGCCAATCAAAAGGTGCCAAGTAGCACCTTTTTGACTTTTTAAAAAATAGGATATTTACATCCCTTCGCTCGTCTCTTTCTCCATTTTTCCTGAGAGCACGCCCAAATAATACCCCTAACCTTACCCTTAATCTCTCAACAAGTTCTTCAAACAAGATTATCATCCCGGACACGAAATCAAATAGCGATAACATTAAAATGATCCCTATGATGTAAGTATCGCTATATCGCCTCTCATTTTCTTTGTAGTTTGAGTTTTGAAATGTATTTAATAGTTAATAATATGCCTACTTTCTGTATTTAAGCTTTTAAATATCAGGAAAGGCTGATAAATTTGTTTTGTAATAGTTAAAACTCACGGGACGGTGATCGGAAGCCGTAAGTTCGAGTTATTTGACTTGTAGTGGACTATTTTGTGGGCTGTTTCATATTGCAGTTGGGATATCTATTTTGCTACTGTTTAATGGAGTTTTGGAGGAAAAATTTTGTGGAGAAACACCACATAATGACGGAATGGTGGGCTAGTTGTTCGTCATTACATTTTAGGTTGTTTGACACTACTTTGATTGTCGTTTTATATATGAAGTGATTAGGGTGTGTGGGCTATTTTGTGGTATATTGTGATGGGGATAAGGATGGAAAATGATGCTTACATGTTGTTATTGTTGTGTTCTTGTTATTTTTGGTATATGGTATTGGAGGAGGGCCTAGTTACAGGGGAGATGCTTCCCAAATTTACGTAAACGAGCTACTAGTTTAAGTTGCGGACTTAGCCTTTACTCAGCACTGATTTTGAATCTCTTTATACTGTGGTAGATGGAGTTGAGTTGTTTGAAGAATTTCTTGGAAGGTATTAAGGACTCAATGGAGTTAAGGTATGTTAAGGCTAAACCTTTCTTCATTTTGGCATGATCCCGTAACTACATGTGTTTGATAACGAAGCATAAAGAGAAGTTCATACTCCCGAATTTATATACATTATCCTAGTCTCATAAGTTACAGTGTTCTCCCTTATAGGGACTTTATATTCAATTGAGTATTGTCTTCTTCCAGTCAAGAGAGCATAAGGTTTATATATATACAATATTACAGTATTTTCACCACCATCGAGCTATAATCGATGGGCAGGCCCCTATTGGGCAACCTCTGATCAGATGGTAAGATATATACCGAGCCTAATGTGGTCGAGCGCCTATGAGCGAGCCCAGAATGGCCGAGATACAGAGCCTAGTATGGCCGATCGCCTATGAGCGAGCCTACTATAGCCGAGCAGTTACACATACCAAGCCTTATAGGGCCGGACATCTATTTTACTTACTATATTGAGAAAGATGAGTCAGTATCAGCATGTAAGCATATCTTCAAATTATATTTGACTCCCCTAGTACTTTCAGTTATTATATTATCAGTTCAGTTTCAGATTTCAGTTATCTTATTGCCTTACATACTCGGTACATTATTTCGTACCGACGTCTCTTTTGCTGGGGACGCTACATTTCATGCCTGCAAGTACTAATAGACAGCTAGATAGACCCTTCGCAGTAGACAAAGCCAAACATCAGCTTGGTTGGTAAGCTCTAATACCTCGAAGTTACCAGGTCGATACCTTGGATTCCATTTTATATATATAGGTTTGATGGGTAGGTCGAGGCCCTGTCCCGACCATGATACAATTCAGTTATTCCTAGAGGCTTGTAGACGAGTTCTGTACATTTTTATATCAGTATTGTGGCTTTACCAACCCTATGTAAATGTTTAATTTGGTATTGCTGGTTGTAGACATTATTTTCAAATGATTCAGAATATGGCCTCATCGGCCTAAGTTGAGGGTTACCCTCCAGAGTTCACAGTTACAGAGGGGTACGCTCGGGCCGAGTATGGCACCGGGTACCGGCCATGCTTCTTCAGGTTTGGAGCATGACAAAAAGTTTCTTGCAAGTGTTTGAGATGATCACCTGCATTCAAAGACTTAACGAGCATATCATCTATGTAAACTTCCATGGTTTTCCCTATTTGCTTTTCAAACATCTTGTTCACGAGTCGTTAATAAGTGGCTCCAGTATTTTTTAGCCCGAAGGGCATCACATTGTAACAATATGTGCCAAAATTCGTGATGAACAGAGTTTTTTCCTGATCCTCTGGGTCCATTTTGATTTGGTTGTACCCAGATTAAGCATCGAGGAAACTCATTAATTTGATCAATGTTTGGCAATGGGAAAAAATCTTTTGGGCACACCTTATTTAAGTCCTTATAGTCTACGCACATGCGAAATTTATTATTCTTCTTTGGAACTACAACTACGTTAGCTAGCCAGTTGCGATACTTTACCTCTCGGATCAAACCGATATCAAGCAGGCGAGTTACCTCTTCTTTGACGAATTTATTTCTGGCCTCGGCAATAGGACATTTTTTCTGTCTTACTGGAGGAATGCTTAGATCCAATATTGGATTGTGTATGGATACATCTAGCGGGATACCTTTCATATCCGCATGCGACCACGCAAAACAATCGACATTAAATTTAAGAAATTCAATAAATCCAGACCTGAGTTCGGGGTGCAGTCATGTTCCCAAGTGGACTTTCCTCTCCAAGAAATTTTCGAATAATGCGACTTGCTTAAGTTCTTCTAATGTGGACTTTGTTGTGTTCGTCTCTTCTGGTACCTAGAAATACCTTGGAACCTGATAGGATTCCGACGCCCTTTCCCTTGGTTGACTTCGCTTGGCTCAGGAATAAGCTTCGGCTCCTATAATTGCTATGCCTCATGCTCCTTCCCTTTCCTACTAGAGATTGAGATTGAATTCATCTCCCTTGTCGCCGGTTGGTCACCTCTTATTTGTTTAACTCCCTCAGGAGTTGGAAATTTTAGCAACTGATGATATATTGATGGCACAACCTTCATTTCGTGCAACCATGGTCTCCCCAGAATGATATTATAACTCATATCGCCGCCCACTACCTCGAAAAGGGTCATCTTCATCACCCCCTCGGCATTCGTGGGTAGCAAGATCTCTTCCCGAGTTGTCATGCTTGCTAGATTGAACCTGGTGAGGAGTTTTGTGGCTGGAATGATACTTCTAGTGAGCTTGTCTTTCTCCAATACTCTCCATTGGATAATATTGGCCGAACTTCTTGGATCCTCCAGAACATGTTTAATCTTAAAATCTAAAACATTTAGAGAGATTACCAAATGTGGTAGCAACAGTCCATCTGTGTCTTCCTCCGTAAAAATAATATCGTCTTCAATAACTTCCCAGGGTCTTTTGCTGTGGGTCACTGATACCTTCATCTTTTTCGCCGCCGAAAATGTAACCACATTAATCTTGTTCCCCCCAAAAATCATGTTGATCATCAGGAATGTGGGTCTTCTCCTACTTTTGAAGGCTTTGCATTATCACGATTGCGACCGTAGTTGGTTTAGCCAGGTCACTTAAAGATTCCCTGGGATGAACGTTTTTCAGCAATGTCGCCACCTCTTCGCACAGATACCGGCAGTCCCCTGTCCGGTGACCGTTTGTCCTGTGGTATTTGCACCACAAATTAGGATCCCTCTAGCTAGGATCAGATCTCATTAGCTTCAGGAACCATGCATCTTTAATGTTCCTCATAGCCGATACCAGCTTCACTACGCTGACATTGAAGTTGTATTCGGAAAGTCTGGGGTAGGAAGAATCTTGAGAACCTGACGTTTCCATATCTGCAATGACCTGTTGTTTCGGCGGCGATTAGTTCTCCTATCGGTAGCGAATCTATCTGTCGACCGGAAACCTCTACCACGTCCTTCGTCCCATTCATAGGGCAATAACCGAGTCCTCGAAGACCGTCGATTTGTATCGAAATCATATTTTTTATTCTTCTCCTCATCTCGACCCTTAACTGACATCGAGAAACCAAGTTGATCATCTTCAATCCTTATTTTTGACTCGTACCGATTATGAACATCCGCCCAAGTTGTTTCCTGGAACTCGAGCAAACTTTCTTTCAACTTTCGGGAATCGTCGAAACTTCTCGAATTCAGACCTTTGGTGAATGCTTCAGCCGACCATTCATCCAGAACGGCTAGTAGAAACATCCTTTCTTCTAGAACCTAGTTACAAACTCCCGCAGCAACTCGGACTCTCCTTGCGCAATCCTGAATATATCGGCTTTTCGGGCCCGTACTTTTCTGGCACATGGGCCTTGATGAAAGAGTCCGCGAGCATCTCAAAGGAATCTATGGAATGCTCAGGTAAAAGCGAATACCACGTAAGGGCTCCCTTCGTCAAAGTCTCCCCAAATTTCTTCAGCAAAACAAACTCAATCTCGTGAGGAGCTAAAGCGTTTTTCTTCACCGCTGTTGTATAGATGTCACGACCCAAATTAACCCTCCGTAAGGTGTCGTGATGGCACCTAGTCTTTACGACTAGGTAAGCCTAATATTACGAAAAATGTAAAGAAAACACAACATTTTAAAGAAAATCAGTATATTGTGAATAACCAAAAGTAGTACCACTCCGCATGTACAAAATAATTTCCCAAGACCCGGAATATCACGAAGTCACAAGCTACTATACTCTATGTAGCTCTATACAAAAGTCTGAAGATAATAAGGAAAATCTCTAAGCGAGGGAGTAGAAGGGGCTCTGAGGATCTGCGGACGCAAGCGGAAATACCTTGAAGTCTCCTAGAATCAGCAGCATGCACTAACCCCGAGGCTGATAGCTCGCACCTGAATCTGCACACGAAGCATGTGCAGGAAAGGGCATGAGTACACCACAATGGTACCCAGTAAGTGCCAAGCCTAATCTCAATCGAGTAGTGACGAGGTCAGGTCAAGGCCTTACCGGAGTAAATATAATAAATTAAACAGTAAAAGATATAAATAAAATTTACACTAACACAGATAAAGAAATTCTCAAAAAATTAATAGTTAAAGGAGCCCTCAGCTAAGAACAAGGTAAACACAATAGGTAATCTCTCGCGATACCGTCCCGTAGTTCCGAATGAATATGTAGTACATGAGGATCTCCCAGAATACGTCCGTAGTCCCAAAATAAATATGCAAGACAAGGGGATCTCCCGGAATACGTCCGTAGTCCAAAAGTAAATATGCAGTATAGGGGGATCTCCCGGAATACCGTTCCGAAGTCCCAAAGTAAATATGCAGCGCGAACGATAGAAATACAGCTACATCACGAAATTCTTACGATTTAGACTAAGTACCAATCACGGAAGAAGTAGGAAATTCACTAACCATGTTGCACAGAATTCACATAAATAATTAAGACACGTAGACATATTTTATTAGACTAAACATGATAGCTACACATATTGGAATAACTCAATTAAGAATGAAAATAGATTAGTGCTCATTAAAATGGTATAACTCAAAATAACAGAAAAACATGTTGTTGCTCAGTAAGAAAAATCGAGTTTTACTACACCTAGTCCGTGTACGTACTCATCACCTCACGTACACGGCACTCACATATCACAATAGTTCCAAATCTTAAGGAGATTTCCCCCACACAAAGTTAGACAAGCCACTTACCTCGAACCAAGCTCAATCAATCGGTCACAATGCCCTTCCCATGAATATCCGGCTCCGAATGGCCCAAATATAGCCAAAAGCAATTACATATCATAAATACAATCATAATAGACTCATCTAATTAATGAAATCAATACTTTAACAAAAATTCCGAAATTAACTCAAAAGTCGCCTGTGGGGCCCACGTCTCAGAATCGGGTAAAAGTCACAAAATACAAAAACCCATTCGCTCACAATTCTAACCATATAAAAATTACTCAAATCCGACCACAAATCCCCTTTCAAAACTCGAAATCTTTGTTGAAGAAGTTCTTCCAAACATTTCCCAATTTCAACCTCAAAATCCGAAATTAAATGATAAAATCAACCATAGATTAGTGGAATATAACCATAAAGGAGTTAGGAATCATTACCCATAAACGTACTCCGAAAATCTCTCCAAATTTTGCCTTCTACCGAGCTCTCAATTAAATTTTTGTGTTATGAACTCAACCCTCGTTTTTGAACCTTAAATTCTGCCCAGGTGCGTTCTTCTTCGCGAATGCGACGTCACGATCGCAAACGCGATGAAAAATCTTCCAATGGCCCAAAATTCCTCCTTCGTGAACGCGAGGGGACTCTCGCGAACGCGTACCTTCCACTGACGGACTCTTCACGAATACGGGAACCTCTTCGTGAATGCGTAGGCTTAATGCCCGAAGCTCCCTCTGCCCCATTCCTCTACGCGAACGCGAGGACCATATCATGAACGCGTAGGCTTAAGGTCCCACACCTTTGCGAACGCGGGAAAAACATCGTGAACGCGAAGAATAACTTCGCAGCCTTTCCCAGATGCTCTACGCGATCGCGAGGCACCTCTCGCGAACGCGATGAAGGATTTTTCTACAATAAAACACCAAAAATCTGCTACTTCTCTAAGTCCAAAGATGTCTCGTTGAGCATACGAAACACACCCGAGGCCCCCGGGACCTCGACCAAATATACCAACTAATCCTAAAATACCATACGAACTTAGTCGAGCTCTCAAATCACATCAAACAATGCTAAAATCACGAATCACCCTCCAATTCAAACTTAAAGACCTTAAAACTTCAAAATTCTACAACCGATGCCGAAACCTATCAAATCATGTCCGATTGACCTCAAATTTTGCGCACAAGTCATAATCAACATTACGGACCTACTCCAATTTCTGGAATCAGAAAATGACCCCGATATCAAAAATTCCACTACCGGCCTAAAACTCTAAAAACTCAACTTTCGCCATTTCAAGCCTAAATGAGCAACGGACCTCCAAAACACAATCCAGACAAGCCCTTAAACCCAAAATCACCTAACGGAGCTAACAGAACTGACATAATTCTATTCCAGAGTCGGCCTTACACAGTTCCGACTACGGTCCAAATCCTAAGGCTTGAGCTCTCATTTAGGGACTAAGTGTCCCAAAATAATCCAAAACTCAAAATCAATCATCCAGGCAAGTCACAATAGCAGAAATAGATATGGGGAAAGAAGTTAATATGGGTTCGGGGCTCTAACTCTCAAAATGACTGGCCGGGTCGTTACATCCTCCCCCTCTTAAAAAAATCATTCGTCCTCGAACGAGCATAGAGACATACCTGAAGTGGTGAAAAGATGAGCATAACGGCTGCGCATATCATGCTCGGTCTCCCAAGTCGCCTCCTCGATCGGCTATTCCCTCCAATGAACCTTCACGGAAGCAATGTTCTTTGATCTTAGCTTTATGACCTGCTGTCCAAAATGGCTATTGGCTCCTCAACCGGACTGAGCTGAAATCCAATACATGAGTCGGATCACCATGATACTTCCGAAGCATAGACACGTGGAATACCGGGTGAACTCCTGCTAGGCTGGGAGGCAAGGAAAGCTCATAAGAAACCTCCCCAACTCGTCGCAATATCTCAAAAGGACCAATGAACCTCGGGCTCATCTTGCCCTTCTTCCCGAATCTCATGACGCCCTTCATAGGCGATACCCGAAGCAAGACCCACTCACCAACCATAAATGCCAAATCACGAACCTTCCGATCCGTATAACTCTTCTTCCTGGACTGGGCTGTGCGAAGTCTCTCCTGAATCATCTTTACCTTATCCAGGGCATCCTGGACCAATTCTGTACCCAATAATTGGGCCTCGCCCGACTCAAACCATCCCACTGGGGACCAGCACCGCCTACCATACAAAGCCTCATACGGTGCCATCTGAATACTGGACTGGTAACTGTTGTTGTAAGCAAACTCTACAAGTGGCAAGTATTGGTCCCATGACCCTCCAAACTCCATCACACTTCCACAGAGCATATCCTCAAGAATCTGAATCATGCGCTCGGACCGCCCGTCCGTCTGAGGGTGAAAGGTTGTGCTTAGCTCCACCCTAGTACCAAACTCCTACTGTACGGCTCTCCAAAACCGTGGTGTGCACTGTGTACCTCTGTCTGAAATGATAGATACTGGGATACCATGAAGACGGACAATCTCTCTGATATAAGTCTCAGCCAACCTCTCAGAAGAATAAGTGGTCGACACTAGAATAAAATGAGCTGACTTGGTAAGCCGATCCACGATCACCCAAATAGCATCGAACTTTCTCAAAGTCCGTGGAAGTCCAACTACAAAGTCCATGGCGATCCGATCCCACTTCCACTCTGGGATCTCTAACCTGTGTAGTAATTCACCCGGTCTCTAGTGCTTACATTTGACCTGCTGACATTTGATACACTTGGCCACAAACCCAACTATATCCTTCTTCATCCTCCTCCACCAGTAGTGCTATCTCAAATTCTGGTACATCTTCGCGGCACCGGGATGAATAGAGTACCGCGAGCTGTGGGCCTCCTCAAGAATCAACTCCCGAAGCCCATCTATATTAGGCACACAGATCCGGCCCTGCATCCTCACCACACCGTCATCACCAATAGTCACATCTTTGGCATAACCTCGCTGAACCCTGTCCTGAAGAACTAGAAGATGAGGATCATCATACTAGAGCTCCCTGATACGATCATAAAGAGAAGACCGAGAGACCACATAAGCAAATACTCGACTCGGCTCAGAAATATCCAACCTCACAAACTGGCTGGTTAACGCCTGAACATCCAATACCAATGGCCTCTCTGCTGCTGGTAGATATGCTAAACTCCCCAAACTCTCTGCTCGGAGACTCAAAGCATCATCCACCACATTGGCCTTCCCAGGGTGGTACAAAATAGTGATATCATAATCCTTAAGTAGCTCCAACCACCTCCGCTAACGTAAGTTAAGATCTTTCTGCTTAAACGGATGCTGCAAACTCCGATGATCGGTGTGAATCTCACAAGGAACACCGTACAAATAATGCCGCCATATCTTCAAGGCATGAACAGTAGCTGTTAACTCAAGGTCGTGGACAGGATAGTTCTTTTTGTGCACCTTCAGCTATCTAGACACATAGGCAATCACCCTACCGTCCTGCATCAACACCGCGCCGAGACCAATCTGCGATGCATCACAATATACAGTATAAGACCCCGAACCTGTAGGTAATACCAATACTGGAGCTGTAGTCAAAGTGGCCTTGAGCTTCTGAAAGCTCTTCTCATATTCCTCTGTCCACCTGAACGGAGCACCCTTCTGGGTCAGCCTGGTCATAGGTGCTGCAATAGATGAGAATCCCTCTACAAAGCGATGGTAATACCCCGCCAAACCAAGAAAACTCCGAATTTTTGTAGCTGAGGACGGCCTGGGCCAACTCAGCACTGCTTTAATCTTCTTCAGATCCACCTGGATCCTCTCACTCGATACTATATGACCCAAGAATTCCACTGAGTCTAGCTAAAACTCACACTCTTAAAATTTTGCATATAACTTCCTTTCTCTCAGGGTTTGAAGTGCAATCCTCAGGTGCTGCTCATGATCCTCCCGACTCCGAGAGTATACTAGAATGTTTTCAATAAACACAATGACGAATGAGTCAAGATAAGGCCGGAACACACTGTGCATCAAGTGCATAAAAGCTGTTGGGGCATTGGTCAGTCCAAAAGACATAACAAGAAACTCATAGTGACCATATCTGGTCCTGAAAGCAGTCTTCGGGATATCCGGCTCATGAATCTTCAACTGATGATAACCTGAAAGTAAGTCAATCTTGGAAAACACTCTGGCACCCTGTAACTGATCAAATAAGTCATCAATACGAGGCAATGGATACTTGTTCTTCACTGTGAGTTTGTTCAACTAGCGGTAATCAATATACATCCGCATAGAACCATCCTTCTTCTTCACAAATAAGATAGGAGCACCCCAAGGTGACACACTGGGCCAAATGAAGCCCTTTTCAAGTAATTCATGTAACTGCTCTTTCAACTCCTTTAATTTAAGAGGAGCCATATGATATGGAGGAATAGAGATAGGCTGAGTGTCCGACAACAAATCAATGCCAAAATCAATATTTCTATCGGGCGACATGCCCAGAAGATCAGCTGGAAACACATCTGGAAAGTCCCTCACTACTGGAACTGACTCAACTGTAGGGGTATCAATACTAACATCTCTCACATAAGCTAGATACGCGTCACACCCCTTCTCAACTATTCGTTGAGCTTTAAGAAATGAAATAACTTTGCTGGGAGTATACTCGAAGGTACCTCTCCACTCTAACCGCGGTAATCCTGGCATAGCCAGCGTCACGGTTTTGGCATGATAATCAAGAATAGCATAATGGGGCGACAACCAGTCCATGCCCAAGATAACATCAAAATCTACCATGCTGAGCAATAATAAGTCGGCTCTGGTTTCAAAACCAGTAAGAGAAATCAAACACGATCGATACAAGCGGTCCAAAATAAGAGAATCTCCCACATGAGTAGACACATAAATAGGGGAACTCAAAGAATCCCTAGATACGCCCAAATATGGGGCAAAGTAAGAGGACACATAAGAATATGTAGAGCCTGGGTCAAATAATACCGACGCATCTTTATCACATACCGGAAAAATACCTGTAATGACAGAATTAGAAGCAACTCCATCTGTACGAGCATGAAGTGCATAATATCTGGCCTGGCCTCCCCCTCTAGAGCGACCTCTACCTCCTCGACCTCCACCTCAGGCTGGCTGAGCAGGTGGGGTGGTAGATGGCATTGTAATCATAGCGTGAGGACCTGGTGGAGTACGCTGTGGCTGAGAAGTCTGTGGAGGTACACCCCTCCTAATCATGGGGCAATCCCTCACCATATGGCGAGTGTCGCCACACTCAAAACAAGCTCTGGGAGGGCATGGCTGCTGTGACTGGCTCGGGCCATGTCTGCTGGTTTGGCCGCTAGAAACACCCCGTGAAGGAGGCACACTAGATACTGGCGGTGCATAATAATGCTCCTGGGGTCTAGAAGGAGCTGGAACACTACTGGCGGCTGGAAGATCTGAATGAACGGGGCGGCTCATATAACCCCTACCATGGCGAGCTGCTGGGATACGAGCTCCAGAATAATAACCAGTCTCTTGAGACTTCTTGGCCTTCCTCTCCTCTCTATCCCTGGCAAACATGCCCTCAAACCTCCTAGCAATACTCACAACCTACTGATAAGAAATATCCATCTCCAACTCCCTGGCCATACTACTCTAGATACTAGGATGGAGTCCCTCAATAAACCGTCGAACCCTCTATCTAATTGTGGCAACTAAGGCCGGTGCATGTCAGGCCAAATCACTTAAGCGAACTACATACTATGACATAATCATAGCAAATTGGTGCAGCTGCTCAAACTCCACGCGCCATGAGTCCCTGAGGCTCTGAGGGACGTACTCTCTCAAAAACATGTCCGAGAACTAAGTCCATGTAAGTGAAGCTGTCTCAGTCGGACTACTCAACTCATAAGCATGCCAACACTGATAGGCTGCTCCTCTAAGCTGGAATGTGGTAAAAGACACTCTGCTCGTCTCCGCTACGCCCATAGTACGAAGAGTACGATGACACTCCTCCAGAAAACCCTGAGCATCATCTGTAGCCAATCCACTGAAAGTAGGTGGGGTGGAACTTCTTGTACCTCTCAAGTCTGAGTTGCTCCACCTCAGAAGTTGATGCCCTAACCTCGGGCTGAGCTGGAGCTACCGACTGCATTGGTACAATCTATGGAACCTGGTCGACCTGAACCCGCTGCTCTGGAGTATCGGCGATGGGAGTCTGTGCTCCTCCCTCGACCTAAGATGTGGCAGGAGCAAGTGGAATTAATCCAGCCTGAGCTAAGTGCTGAACATGCTCAAAAACTGGGCTAGAGTCTCCTGGAGGGCTGGTGCAGAAACAGGTATCTCAGGTGTCTGCCCTCCAGCTTGATCTACTGGGGGCTCCTCTGTAGTAGCTCGTGCGGGTGCTATGGCTGCACCACATGGACGTCCTCAGCCTCTACCCTAGCCTCTCGCGGCTCTATCAGGGGGCGCAAGTGCATGTTCATTAGATCCGCTTGTACGTGTCCTCACCATCTGTGATAGAATAGAATACAGAAATTTAGAATCTCTGAAGTCAACAATTTTCTCACGACAAGGAATCAAAGTAGTGAAATTCTTCCTAACAGTTCCATAGCCTCCCGAAGATAAGTACAAACGTCTCCGTACCGATCCGCGAGACTCTACTAAATCGGTTTGTGACTCATGACACCTATGAACTTAGATCTCTGATACGAACTTGTTACGACCCAAATTAACTCTCTGTAAGGTGTCATGAGGGCACCTAGTCTTTATGACTAGGTAAGCCTAATATTACGAAAAATGTAAAGAAAACACAACATTTTAAAGAAAATCTGCATATTGTGAATAACCAAAAGTAGTACCACTCCGCATATACAAAATAATTTTCCAAGACCTGGAATATCACGAAGTCACAATCTGCTATACTCTATGTAGCTCTATACAAAAGTCTGAAGATAATAAGGAAAATCTCTAAGCAAGGGAGTAGAAGGGGGCTCCGAGGATCTGCAGACGCAAGCAAAAGTACCTTGAAGTTTCCTAGAATCAGCAGCACGCACTAACCCCGAGGCTGATAGCTCTCACCTAAATCTGCACACGAAACATGTGCAGGAAAGGGCATGAGTACACCACAATGGTACCCAGTAAGTGCCAAGCCTAATCTCCGTCAAGTAGTGATGAGGTCAGGTCAAGGCCCTACCGGAGTAAATATAATAAAATAAACAGTAAAAGATATAAATAAAATTTACAGTAACACAGATAAAGAAATTCTCAAACAATTAACAGTTAAATGAGCCCTCGTCTCAGAACAAGGTAAACACAATGGGTAATCTCCCGAGATACTATCCCGCAGTTCCGAATGAATATGCAGTACAGGAGGATCTCCCGGAATACGTCCGTAGTCCCAAAGTAAATATGCAGTGCTCGGGGATCTCCCGAAATACGTCCGTAGTCCCAAAATAAATATTCAAGACAGAGAGATCTCTCGAAATACGTCCTTAGTCCCAAAGTAAATATGCAGTACATGGGGATAACTCGGAATACCGTTCCGTAGTCCCAAAGTAAATATGCAGCGCGAACGATAGAAATACAGCTACATCACGAAATTCTTACGATTTAGACTAACTACCAGTCAGGGAAGAAGCAGGAAATTCACTAACCATGTTGCACATAATTCACATAAACAATTAAGACACGTAGACATGTTGTATTAGACTAAACATGATAGCTACACATATTGGAATAACTCAATTAAGAATGAAAATAGATTAGTGCTCATTAAAATGGTATAGCTCAAAATAACATAAAAACATATTGTTGCTCAGTAAGAAAAATCGGGTTTTACCACAACTAGCCTGTGTATGTACTCGTCACCTCACGTACACGACACTCACATATCACAATAGTTCCAAATCTTAAAGGGATTTCCCCCACACAAAGTTAGACAAGCCACTTACCTCGAACCAAGCTCAATCAATCGGTCACAATGCCTTTCCCACGAATATCCGGCTCCAAATGGCCCAAATTTAGCCAAAAGCAATTACATATCATAAATATAACCATAATAGACTCATCTAATTAATGAAATCAATACTTTAACAAAAATTCCGAAATTAACTCAAAAATCGCTTGTGGGGCCCACATTTTGGAATCGGGTAAAAGTCATAAAATACGAAGACCCACTCACTCACGAGTCTAACCATATAAAAATTACTCAAATCCGACCACAAATCCCCTTTCAAAACTCGAAATCTTTGTTAAAGAAGTTCTTCCAAACCTTTTCCAATTTCAACCCCAAAATCTGAAATTAAATAATGAAATCAACCATAGATTAGTGGAATATAACCATAAAGGAGTTAGGAATCATTACCCACAAACTTCCTCCAAAAATCTCTCCAAATTTTGCCATCTACCGAGCTCTCAATTAAATTTTTGTGTTATGAACTCAACCCTCGTTTTTGAACATTAAATTCTGCCAGGTGCGTTCTTCTTCGCAAACGCGACATCACGATCGCGAAAGCGATGAGCAATCTTCCACTGGCCCAAAATTCCTCCTTCGCGAATGCGAGGGGACTCTCGCGAATACGTACCTTCCACTGACGGACTCTTTGCGTATGCGGGAACCTCTTCGCGAATGCGTATGCTTAATGCCTGAAGCTTCCTCTGCCCCGTTCCTCTACGCGAATGCGAGGACCATATCGTGAACGCGTAGGCTTAAGGTCCCACACCTTTGCGAACATGGGAACAACTTCTCTGCCTTTCCCAGATACTCTACGCGATCGCGAGGCACCTCTTGCGAATGCGATGAAGGATTTTTTTGCAATAAAACACTAGAAATCTGCTACTTCTCTAAGTCCAAAGATGACTCGTTGAGCATCCGAAACACACCCGAGGCCCCCGGGACCTCGACCAAACATACCAGAAAATCCTAAAGTACCATACGAACTTAGTCGAGCTCTCAAATCACATCAAACAACGCTAAAATCACGAATCACCCTCCAATTCAAACTTAAAGAACTTGAAACTTCAAAATTCTACAACCGATGCCGAAACCTATCAAATCACGTTCGATTGACCTCAAATTTTGTGCACAAGTAATAATCAACATTATGGACCTACTACAACTTCCAGAATCGGAAAACGACCCCAATATCAAAAATTCCACTACCGACCCAAAATTCCAAAAACTCGACTTTCGCCATTTCAAGCCTAAATGAGCTACGGACCTCCAAAACACAATCCGAACACGCCCCTAAACCCAAAATCACCTAACGGAGCTAACGGAACCAACAAAATTCCATTCCAGAGTCGTCTTCATATAGTTCCAACTACGGTCCAAATCCTAAGGCTTAAACTCTCATTTAGAGACTGTGTCCAAAAACACTCCAAAACTCAAAACCAATCATCCCGGCAAGTCACAATAGCAGAAATAGATATGGGGAAAGCAGTTAATAAGGGTTCGGGGCTCTAACTCTCAAAACGACCGGCTGGGTCATTACAATTGGTGGTGATATGCTCTTGAGGATCTGAAGTCCCATCATACTTTGGCACGTCTGGCGTTTTAAAAAAACTTCGGGATCAGTTCTAGTTCCGCGCTTGGTTTATACGGCAAATGTGTGTACTTTTTTTAGTCCGGCTCTTTCAGCACTAGTGGTGCACCCGGAATTTGATCCATTATGGCATTTACTTCCCTCATAAATCACATGAGTTCGATTTTAAAGGGAGCACTCTCATTGTTGTGACCGTATCCATTCCCCCCAGCCCCATCAGAGCCGACCTCGCCCATCGGGGTGTTTTTGTCGACCCTCTGCGTCATTGTTTTGCGGGAGCACCGGAAGAATTGGGCCTTGCCCATTTACATTGTTAGAAGTGCCTCACAATGCCTGCTTTAGTTCCGTCATAACCTTATCCTATCGTGTGAGATGGCCTATAATGGCCTCATGTTGCTCTTGCAAGACCCTGACTACTTCCACGGCGTGCTCTTCTTCAACATCATCAGGAGTTGCCTCCCGAACATGTCACAGATATCGGCCGCCGTGGACCGGCGTGGCCTCGTTCACCTCCTTGCGGGTATCATTCATTGAATTCTCATCCCGAGGCTGATTTCCTGGGCCTCAACTTTGTGTGTGTTGTTAACTCCATTATCTGTCATATTTAATGATTTTTGGCTAAGAACAAAGAATCACACAAGTTAGTAACAGATGCAGGGATCAATTCAATTACACGACTGTCTATACCCCACAGTGGGTGCCAAACTGTTTACCCCTAAAATGATACAGTTGAATTTATACGTGATTTATAGACAAGTGAACTAATTTATCCAAAATATAATAGATGAATTAGAAAGAAATATAAGACTTAGCCTTAAAACTAAAATAGACTATAGATATCTTGATTCTGGGCGCAGAGCTATCTGGAGGCATTAAGTAAATTATTAATATTTTGATAGAATATGGTGTATGCTTGTTAGAAAATTTGTGTCCACTACAATGATAATTGGGCTCACTATTTATAGATGCACCTAGGGAACAAGGTCCTAGGATCAACCTCCTCTTTAATGACAATTATGAGGGCCATTCAAGGATATGTAAGGGTGGGCAGTGAATGCCATATTCTCTGTAACGGATCATGCACTTAATGTTGTAGAATATTATTCACTGAATGCTACCGGATGACGATATTAATTTTGTCGTTATGAGTATCATTCTCTCCGATGACAAGCGAGATCATTGCCTTCAGGTTTAGCTATCTTCTGACTTCGGTTCCACGTGTCGCTTTCTCATGCGATCATTAAATATGAACATATTTTACCCTATATAGATAGTCCCCATGCTTTCCGGTGGCATAACTTTGTGTCACCGAAAAGTTGGTATAAATACCTTTTTTGGCGGGTAATTCTTTGACCCCCTCGGAAAAGTTTCTCACGGTTGATTAAACGCCCGTCTCTCCGCATTTAATGCCCCGAACATGTGTCATCCCACGATTTAGCCTCACGTTTTCCGATTTTTGAGGTAATTATGACCACGATTTTAGCTGCCTATACCTTTACTCATACGCATCAGACCTCTTCATTTACAATTCATAATTCTTTACACTTTCTCAAACTCTTTTTACTCAACTCGTACTTTGTCTTCAACCTTTCTTTAATCTTCTTCTTGAGAGAAAACGTTCCCCCTTTTCTGATTAAAAATGGTCACTTTTTCCATTAACCCTATTTATTCAAAGAACAAAGGTATAGCTGATGATGCTGCTCCACCTACGGTGAGCTCCAGCATCCCAAAGAGTCTTGTCACCGTCAAAGACTTTGAAGAGAAGTATCCTTCCGCTCACCCTCGTACGTAGGCAGTAAGCACATATCCTTCTTCCATCTATCCTTCCAGTATTCCTGCTGTGAAGGAAGACTGCCACTGTCAATATTTAGACATTATCACTCCCGACCCGGCAGATCGAATAACCTTACCCAGGAAGGGTTTTACGTATTTTTACATGTATCATTTCACTTTGGGACCATTCTCTTTGAGTGGAGAGTTTGACTCTATCATCATGGAGTTCTGCATCCGCTACTAGGTATGCTCGACACAGGTAAGTCCTTCTGTGTGGAGGACAATCACTTGTCTTCGGCGCCTGTGCTATGAGACGGGAGAAGAGCTAACCCTAGCTCGATTGATGAACCTCTATTCCTTAAAAATCTTCCGCGGCGGAATGATAAATTTCAGCAAGCGCGGCCACCATGCTCTGCTATCCAGTATGGATGATGACAACGACCGTGGGTGGATGGAAAGGATCGCTTCAGTCGCCCCCAGTGACATCATTCCGGCTACGCCTTCATCCTTTCCGAAATTATGGAACTGCACTTGTAAGTTCACCATTTGTCTTTTCTTCCATTAAAGATCATTTCATATCGTTATTGACCCTTCTTCTTTCGCTTATTTCAGGGACTCCGTGGGTTCCACCTAGGGTTGAAGACTTGGACCAGTGGGTCCAAAAAATTTTGGACATTACTACGGCGAGACCCATACGTGGAAAGAACTGGCCCTTAAATATGGGTGGAAGGCCAAAAATCATGGTAAGTCAAACTCATCTTGTTTTTACCTTTTCGTATAAGGAAGTTGTCAATTCTTGACAGGTAACTAATGGAATAGTCGAGGTGCACACAAAACGATTCAGATACCGTAATTATAAAATAAATAAGTAAATGAAGTCATCATGTATCTGGCTAATGGACTTAATATCAATTCCTGAGTAGATTAAACTATTAAAGTTTTCCTTAACTGAGGCTTCAGATGTTGCATCTATTTATCCGTAAAATGGTATAGTTGAATTTGTACGTGGTTTATAGACAAGTGAATTAATTTGATCCAAAAAATAATAGATGAATTAGACAAAAATATAAGACTTAGCCTTAAAACTGAAATAGACGACAGATATCTTGATTTCGGGCGCAGAGCTATCGGGAGCAATAAGAACAATACAAATAAGCAAGAAAGTAAAATGTTATTGAGCTTTTGATAGAATATGGTGTATGCTTGTCAGAAAATTTATGTCTATTACAATGATAAGATGACTCACTATTTATAGCTGCACTTAGGGAATAAGATCCTAGGATCAAGCTCCTCTTTAATGACAATTATGAGTGCCATTGAAGGATGTGTAACGGTGGACAGTGAATGTCATATTCTCTGTAATAGATCATGCACTTAATGTTGTAGAATATTCTCCACTGAATGCTACCGGATGCAGGCATTAATTTTGTTGTTATGAGTATCATTTTCTCCGATGGCAAGCGAAATTATTGCCTTCAGGTTTAGCTATCTTCTGCATTCGGTTCCACGTGTCGCTTTCTCGTGCGATCATTAAATATGAACATATTTTAACGATACAGCATCCACATTACATTCTGGCTTATCAATTATCCCCATAATCTGCTGCCATCCTCGTACATTATCTCACTGAAAATATGTATTCAGCTGAACGAAATCTATGACAGATAAATGGGGCAACCTAAACTGCTGCCCAGTTGCATCTGTGTGGATTTTAGAATCCACCGCTTAGATGTATAAACCAAGACATAATGGACAAAAGATAAAGAGAAAGCAGCAAAGAGTTCTTATACAGTAATGCGCCTCTGAGCTTGGAGAGTTACAGTGGTGTGTTAAAGCAGCCAATTCACGATACAGACTAAATAGGCTCAGCAATGTGTTTTACAACAAACAGAACTTATAATGAGAGAACTTAAGATATTCAAGTAATCAAAGTTGTAGTGTTGCCGCTGAAGAGGATTGATCCCCTCTATATAGTGGATTGACGTGTCCAACAGCCCGACTAAGATGGAAGGGGTGCGAGGAGTTGGATGCAGGCACGTCCTTGGAAGTCTGGGGAGTCTGTTTCGCATATTTCACACCATGAATATTGTGAGTTGATCTGGTCTATCTTGACGGGGTCAGAAAGCGTACCAAAGGCCTGGTGCATTTGTGATGGAATATCATGTCAACCAATATGGCTTGCTCGAACTGAACTTGGTGCCGGACACTGCTCGGCTCGGCCCATGATAGGATTTGGCCACTACAATCTGCAAACAAATAGTCATCCTAGAAAAAGAATTTCCTCCCTTACAAAGTTGTACAATTTTCTCACAGCTGAAACTCCTTCGCTGAGATCAGTAGAATGTGACTAATGAAGACCACTGCAACTTATGGTAGTTAAGAGTGTTAGACCAATATTTCACCAGAAAGCATGCATATTCACCAAACACTTCCTAAGAGGGCAAACTGTTAAATTTCTAAGAAGATCAACCGATTAATGCTTACGATATTAAGGATCTTCAGGCACCACAATATTATCTGTAAAGCTTCTTAGTGAAGACTATATCATTTCATTATATTGACCTAACTTCCAACTTTCCTCAATTCAGCTGAGAAGCGTCGTTGATGAAGTCAAGATGGTTTAGCCAATATTCTGATCAATGTACATAGGAGAGGAAAATCATATATCAACAACAGTGAGGCCAACATGTGAAGCATGAACACCAACTTTTCTCTGCTGCTTTAAGCTGTGATTCTGATTGCTTGTGTTGTGGCTGCTTTTCTGGTTGGAACTCTGGTTGAGATTGAGGTTTCTCTACTTTCTCAGTGGCACCTTTCAGCGAGTTGCTTTTCGCACCATCATTTACTAGTCTGGATTGAACAAAAAATTAATCAGATACAGTTCAAATGTATTTCATGCATGGTAATGACTCCTCGCAAACCATATATCACAAAAGATAACTACATCATCTCAAATACGAAACCTTAGCATAGATAGATAAAGAGAGAGGGAATGATAAACATGGAAAAAAGCGTTTATTCTCGATTAGCAGTGCAATAACATGATCAAGTCCAGATCCAAAAACGAATAGAAGGTTAAATCCATTTCTCCAAAGGTTTTAAAACTGTCCTTCAAAAGAAGTTTGGCGCTAATATAAAATTTCTCTAATTATTAAAGAACATTAGGAAGATCACTACATCAAAAATCCCCAAGGCATAAACAAAATGCTGAATCCAATCTGTCAGATGAAACGCTTTTAAAACATCAAAAGGCGACCCCTCTCTTTTCAAAAGGCAAACTTTTATATCTTATCAAATAATTGGGAGCAGAAAAACAACAATATTAGTCACATACTAAATACAACAATGCAATGCTTATTTCATAAGCTAAAAGGTTTTGTCTGAAATTCTGCTTCTTTGGTCCAGACTCATAAATGTTATGTTTGCAAAGATAGGAAAGATAATAATTACTTTTTTCTGATAGATAAATTCAGAATACAGGTAACGTCCTCGAAGGATAGTGACATCAATACATAGAATAGCATACCCTATGTATGAATCATGAAGTTTAAAAGTATGCTTTTAGACTGGCAGGAAAATCTTTGTGTTTGTCTTTAAAAAGGAATACACAAAATATATAAATGGATAATGTTAGACAGCAATTTGGTAACATGATGTCTCGTACAAATATGAGCACAAAACAAATATATAGTGCATGGTGCAACCTTGATGAGAGGAAAATTTATGCTATAGAGCATAAAGTTCAACAAGAGAATGAAATTATGAATTAGAAAAAATAAAATAGCAGAAAGTTCTATGTTTCTGGATGTCAATTACAACGTCTCTTTTACACAAAAAAGCAGTATGATGCTTTTACCTTTTATCCCAGCTGTTATTTTGACGAAAAAGGTGATGATTGTCATAATTGCCAAGTATCCTTATACTTTTGTAGGATATAAAATGTTAATGTTCTTTATGTGTTAAGAAAAAAGAAATTTTTTGTTTATGTTCCAATATTTATATGTAAAACACTGAAAGGAGAGCTTACACTGGGAAAGCAAAGGAACTACTGCTGTTTCCACTCGCCTCGGAGTGGCAAGGTGAAGAAGTACGAGCAGGTGAAGAAATACGAGTAGCCTCAGTTGGTGGAACAGCTCTGTCATCAGTCCTGTTGGAGGTGGTAGCAGCAGGCTCTTCAATGACACTACTTGTCTTTCCTTTGATATTATTATTCACAGGTTTTTCCTCTGATACCATTTTGGGGGTCTCGACATTCTTCTCTTGCATACCAGGACCTTCCGACGCTCTTGCACTTTTTCCATCCCTATCTCTGCTTACATCGATAAGAGGGGGAAGGGGGGAAGATAAGTTCTTACTGTCATTGGATTTAACTTCGGATGCATAATATGGAGAGTTTTTCCAGTCCTCAGGCTTGTTGAGTTCTTGAGATTTGGATAGCAAGTAAGAGTAATCTGTGGAGAAGCTGTTGGTTCCCATTTGAATACTAAACAATGACTCATTTGATGCAGTGCTCCATTCCGGGGTGGTAGGCTTGCTCGAAAAAATGGATTTAGGAATACGATTAGGATCATAACCTGGAGGATGATCCATAGTACTATGTGATGGAGGGGATTTCATTGGCTCAAGATTCTGAGGAAAAGCATCGGGGAATAATGGATTTCCTGTTTCAGCACGCGGAGAATTACTCATCATACTCCACTGTGGCGTCTGAGAAGAAACATCAGGAAACGATGAGGCTCCTGGACTAGGAGATAGGGAAGCATCTGGTTCGGATTTTGTATATAAATCTCCAAGAGACTCCTTTGGATGAGTACTTAGTTCTAGTGACGAATCAGATGATGAAGAAGCTGATAAGTGAGAATCAGGATGTTGCATTACAGGTTTATTGCTAGCATTCGCTTTCTCCATATTTTATTTTCCCTCTGATTAAACACAATTCTTCAATGCTATCGGCAACTCAAGCAAATCTTTCTCCTGCAGAACAAGGACGAATCAGCAAAGCATCTACTACTTGCTAGAAAAGTTGATAAAGATAGGGGGAAAATATAGATAGCCTAACATAGCTTGAGGCGTGTAGAACACTTCCTCGAAAGATTGATTGCCCCAGTTTATGGATAGCAGACAACGATCTCTGGGAATACAATGTCTCTCGTCTGGAAGTACCAACAACGTTCTTATTTATAGAACATAATTTCAAAAGGTTGAAACCTTTTCAGAACAGACGTCTTTTTATTATTATAAACTACAAAGGGCCAAATATATCCCTATACTTTTGAAAATAGTCTAAGAATACTCCTCGTTATACTATTGGGTTATCTATACCCTGCAGTCATACTTTGGGTTCAAATATACCCCTTATTTAAACGAAGTGACACGTGTCATCGTCATGTTGGTCAATTCTAAATATCTTCTAATTAATAAAAAATACCCATTAATCGTACCCGAAAAGCAATTCTTTTTTTGTAAAAACTGGAAAAAATTGAAATTATTTTTACTAAAAACTGATAAAAACGAAAATATTTTTTTTTTTCAGTTTTTACAAAAAAACTACTTTAGAAAAAATTGCAAAATATTTTCTAAAATAATGTTTTTGAAAAAACTGAAAAAAGAAAGCTGAAAATCAATTTTCTAAAGCAATTGTTTTTGTAAAAACTGAAATTGTTTTTACTAAAAACTGAAAAAAAAATGAGAATATCTTTTTTTTCCAGTATTTACAAAATAACTGCTTTAAAAAAATCTAAAAAATATTTTCTAAAATAATATTTTTGTAAAAACTGAAAAAAACTAAAAGGCATATTTCTAAAGTAGTGTTTTTGTAAAAACTGAAAAAACAAATATTTTCTTTTTTTTTTCCAGTTTTTAGTTAAAAATATTTCAGTTTTTTTTCAGTTTTTAATTGCTTTAGAAAATTACTTTTTAGTTTTTACAAAAATATTGTTTTAGAAAATATTTTTCAGTTTTTCTTAAAGAAGTTTTTTTGTAAAAACTGGAAAAACAAATATTTTCGCTTTTTTCAGTTTTTAGTAAAAATAGTTTTTTAGTTTTTTCTAGTTTTTACAAAAAAAAATTATTTTTCAGCTATGGATAATTGGTCTTTTTAATTAACGGACGATGACACGTGTCTGTCCGTTTAAATGAGGGACCCAAAGTATGATTGCAGGGGTATAAATAACCCAATAGTATAATGAGGGGTATTCTTAAACCATTTTCGAAAGTAGAAAGGTATATTTGACCTTTTGCCATATAAACTATCCAACACTACTTAAGTTATCAGATCATAGTAAGATGAATATGTTAAAAATACAGACAGAATTTCAGATATTATGAGCTCAGAAATACTCTTCCAGGAAAGAAGTTTGGAGTTAAGTAAGAATCAGGCATTATTCTTCAAAACCAACTACTAACTACATTTGCCAGTTCTCTTAGCCGGAGGCGTTTATTTTAGGCCCCGACTAAGATATCTAACTATGTGTAAAATTAAGACTATAAACCAATATTGTCGAGTTTAAGATGAATAACCACCGCAAGTTTAATGCCCTTGCTCTTAAAATCCATCTAGAGCTATTTTCCCAGTTTCATCATTTTTCTTTTTTGATAACTGTAGCATTTCTGGTACCCACCAAGGCTTCAATAGATGGGAAGAAATCACTCGTCTCTACTGAAATTTGAACATGGTCTCTCATGACCTTCATCCAATTCATTGACTGCTAGGCCACACCTTTCATACTATGCCACATGACATCACCAATTTGTTTCACCAAAATGGGAATTAGAAGGTGACTTCGAGGATTCTGGGGTGGATTGAAAGAAAAAACAATTAAAAAAAGGTTTAAATTTTCATGGTTCTCCGTTGTTCTTTCTAGATTCATAGAGCAACAATAAATCAATCAATCAGTCTTCTACGCATCAATGTCAAACTAGTTGTGATCGGCTATATGAATCATCAATCTCTATTCTTTCACCATATAACTCTAGCAACAAATTATTTTCAAACTCTGAATCTGCTAACCAAATGAACGTTAATAATCATAAATCTTTTAAAGTTATTATATCCAATATAAACCATCGATCTATATGTAAGCGATTAGAGCAATGTACAATCTTTGCGCGTAAGCTGGCCCGAACACAATTGTAATAACAAAAGGAGGTATAATTCTTCTTGTTCATTAGGCTCATATATAAAACAAATACTACTCACCTCCAAATCAAATGTGCGTAATATCATCCAATGCAATTTCACAGGCTCTGAATTTGGGCAAAATTCGTATTCAAATAGGCTTTACAAGAAAAATACGATTGCTCTAATTTTGAAATAAAAAGTGCCAAGAAAGCAATTGAAAGTATCTAAAATCTTTTAAGAAATTCATAGCACCTTCATTGGAATCTTGATAACTAGCTATTTCATGTTTGCAAGTAAATTACCAACATAGAAGTGGCATTTCTGCAGACAAAAAGCTAGAGATTGACAATCAAGAAATATTTAAATATGAAAGAAAAGTTTTATAATTTTAACAAAAGGATTAACAGAAATCAAAATGCAAAAACAAAAAAAAATTGGATTTAGGGTCGATAGGAAAAGAATTTTTTAGGGATTTCATTTTTTGGGTTAAATTTTGCATAAAAAAGGAAGGGCTAAGCTGCTATTTCGGTAATGTATGCTTTTATAAGTTATACCTAACCGATGGCGCCGTCCCTAGTTTTACTGTTAACATGCCACAGCTGATCCTAACGAGAGAAAAGATGTTGGGCGTCGTTTGATTCCCGTATTAATTATACAGAAATTATAATGTAGGAAATATTTATGAGGTCACATAATAATGTGACAATTTTTATTTGTTGAGTGAAAATATGAGAATGCTTACTTTAATAGCTTTTTTGTGTTTAGTAATTATTTTATTCACGTATTGCCAATAAATATATTTTTATTTTTCATTCTATCTCACGTAAAATAATATATGTATTCATGCATAACTCTATATCAACCAAATAATGCTAAGAAATAAATTTGGATAGTAGCTGCCAGCTGGTAGTGGTCATGATAAGCTAATAAGTACTGTTTTGCTCACTCCAACTCCACGGAATAATTCGATTTTTCCTTCACGGCGTCCTTAGGGTGATATCGTTTCTTTTTCTTTTGCCGCATTTCACTCAAAACGGTTGAAGAAATATAATGCATAGATAAATATCGTCCAAAATAGGTCATGAAAAGGATCTCGAAGACCTACCAGAGTAGGAAAGCCAGGATCTTTGAAAAGCTAGATTCCTATTCAAAGAGTGCATAACTGCATGCATGAGCTAACAACAACCCATCAATTGGAGGTTCAAAACGGTGGTGGTTGTGAGTGTTGAATAGCAGTGACGTTGGATGATGTGTTGTAATTGTATGTGTAGCTAATGGTGACAGTGGTTGAATGGTTAAAAGTAGTGATTGATGATGATAGTGTGACGACCCAGTATGTCATTTTGAGTACTAGCCTTTATTTTCATATTTTGAGACCTCTATTAGCTTCATTTGATGTTTCTTGATTTGCGTGTGTGGTCCGTGTCGTTTTTCAGAAAGTTGTTACGTAAAAATTTGAAGAAAAAATAATTTTAGGCATAAAATGGGACTTGAGTTGACCACAGTCAACATTTTTGGTAAACAACCTCGGATCAGTATTTTGACGATTCCGGTAGGTTCGTATGATTTTTTGGGCTTGTATGCACGTTTGGTTTGGGCCTGGGCTGACCCGTGTATTTCGATGCGTTATGTGAAATATTATGAAAATGAGTTTTCAAGTTGAAAATCAAGAGTTTTGATGATCGATTCTTGTTATTTGATGTTATTTTGATGAATTGAGGTAGCGAGCAAATTTATAGAATGATAATACACTTGTGTGCATGTTCGGTTTAGAGACTAAGGGGCTCGGGTGAGTTTCGATTGCATTGCAGAATGATTTAGAACTGCTGGTGTCGAGCAGTTGCTGGTATTTGATTGCAGGTCTCGCAATTGGGAGGACCTGTTCGCAATTGCGAGTCCCGCTTTTGCAAAGTTAGACTCGCAAATGCGATTATTGGTTGGGCGAGGTGCTCTTCCCAAATGAGAAAAACAGGTCGCAAATGCGACCCTAAGTTTCCGCTTTTGCGACAATTATGTCGCTTTTGCGATTCAGGTCATGGACTGGAGGTCTTTGCAATTGCGACGGGGGAGGGGGTAGGGGCATTTTCGATGGGTTAATGATAGAATCAAAGACAAGGATAGAGTTAGGTCGTTATCAGTTAGTAGTTCGCATATGCGAACATTTAGTCGCATTTGCTACATCTCATGCAGTGACAGTAATCGCAAATGCGATCAGAGTCTCGCATTTGCGGACGTCGCATTTGCGAACAAAACTTGAGAGGTAATTTTCTTGGGAGCTTTTCTTCCTAAAATCATTGTAAGCAACTCTAATCTATTTTCTATCAAATTTTCGTTACTTTTCATGAGTTTTTAACATCAAATCTAGGATTTTCATGGTAGAAATTAAGGGTTTTGGGTAGAAATTAAGGATTATATAAAATTGAGATTTAGACCTTATATTGAGGTTAGACTTCGAAACAAATCACATAACCGGGCTCGAGAGTGAATGGGTAATCGAATTTTGGTCCGGATCTCAAATTTTGACCAAGCAAGCCCGGGGTTGACTTTTGTTGACGTTTTAAATTTCATCAAATGATTGAACCTTTTTTTATTAGTGGGTAATTTCTAAAGCTTATTTTGAATTGGTTGAAAGATATTTGGATAGATTTGGTTGGTTTGGAGGCTTGTTCGAAAGGAAAAGCCGTGGTTGATTGAGTTGGTTACGCAAAGAGGTATGTGACGTGTATAACTTTGACTTGAGAGAATTATGACTTGTTGGTCTATTTATTATGTGAATTTTGTGGAAAACTAGCGTATATGCATGGTGACTAGTGTATGTACGTTGTCACGGGTTAAAGCATGCGGGTTGGCCTATTTGCTTTCATGTCTTCATTTATTCCATGTTATCTCTTATTGCATGCTTTGACGGCTACATGTTCTTACTTGTTATACATTGACTTTCTTGTTATCTGTCATTTAGCTATTATCTGTTTCGATTCGATCATTTCTCACTCAATATCTGCTTACCTGCTACATGCTCCTACTTGCATTAATTGTATATTTGCATTGTTTAATATTTTTACTTACTTTTATTGTCCTTATATTATTTGATTCACTTTATTATGTTATTCTGATTATGTGATCCATATTAATGAATTGTCAAGGTTGCGGATTACGAGGTATGGGTTATTCTCCGTTTGTATTGGTAGTTCCTTACTTTTCTGCATATTTCATTTCCCTATTGTGTTGAGCTTATGTAATTAGTTGTGTTGAGTTATTTATGTTAATGAGTTTATATTGGGAATGTGTAACGCGCCGCAATAATTCGTGATGTGATATTATGATCGGATTGCACGCCACAACAGATAATGATATGATATAATATTGGGATCGGGTTGCACGCCGCAACAGTTATTGTGTTAAGTGTTGGGATCGGGTTGCGTGCCACAACTGAGTATGATGTGTTGTAGTTTTTTGTTGTTGTAAAGTTTTATCTCGGTACTGTGATATGAGATTTGAGATTATGTTATTTTAGGGCCCACTGGTAGTTGACCTTCGGGTCCGTTTTTATGAGTTTACTACTTTAGTTATATTTTTGTATTATGTTATCATTATTCGTATATGTTTATTGTGAGTGTTTTGCCATAGCCTCGTCATTAATTCGTCGAGGTTAGGCTCGGTTCTTACAGAGTATATGGGGTCGGTTGTACTCATGCTATACTTTTGCACTTTTTGTGTAGATTCCGGTGTTGGTCCCAGCGACACGTAGAGAAGTTATGCAAGGATTCGACTGCTATAGGAGACTTGAGGTAGAGTTGTCCGGCGTTCGCAGTCCCTTAAATCCTATTCTATTATGTCTTTACTATTTATTTTGTTTCAAAGATTTGTACTTCGTTCAGACCATACTTTGTAGTACTCTAGTTGCTCATGTACTAGTGACATAAGATTTCTAAGATTAGTCTAGGCCGTGTTATTTATGAATTTATCTTATGTAATTCAGTTTTGCCAATCGTTAATTATTATTGTTACTCGATTTTAAATTATTTAAGTGGTTAACTGATTAGCTAATATTGGCTTGCTGAGCCAGTAGATGTTAGGCGTCATCACGGTGCCATGGTTGAGATTTCGGGTCGTGATAAGTTGGTATCAGAGCACTAGGTTGCCTAGATCTCACAAGTCATGATCAAGCTTAGTATAGTGTGGAGAATCGGTATGGAGACGTATGTGTCGCGCCCCCATTTTCTCGCGAAAGCAGGCCTCGACGTGCGACAACTCTTTTGAGTGGGAGGTAAAGCGTTAAAGGAGTCTCCACCTAATAATTTTTAAGGTGCGTTAGGGCACCTATCATGCAAATAACTCTGTTTGACTAGTCAACACCACCAAAGATTGGGTAAGGGCTCAAATTACCTCAAAGAGAAGGTGTTAGGTACTCTTCGAGGTCCACAACTGTGGGTTCCGGCCGAACTTAAGACTATGTGGATTATAATTAGGCAAGATAAACAAAGAGAGTATGGGTGAAATGAATTTATTAACACAATGAGAAGTAAGGATTACAAGGATATAACTACTAACCTATATTAGATGATTAAACGAATAAATAAGAGAAGGGGGGTCCTAAGTTTTTTAGCTTAAAGGATCACCCCGTGCAATATAAATAATACTTCGCAACTCCCTTGAGGTAGGGAGTTACTCATATTATTCAGCGGGCATAAACTATCATCTCCTACTACTCGATTACTATGTTAAAGTTGTTTACCTAAGCGCTTTAATTCAATTCTAAGTCGTGCCCTATGCGTGCACTACCCGTCCCATACCTATGGTCCAGGAAGCATTGGACCTCTATTTATGGTGGTTCTAGACTTAACTTAGGCTGTTCAAAATGATAAAACTATGCGACATACAAAACAAATTGGACTTCAAATGAGAGCAGTTAAAGGCTCAAGTTACCCTCCCACTTAGACAACAAATGCACATAAAATAGGTTCTCACATTGAGCATTGGACAGTTTCAGAACTAAAGCCAATTAGAAATCATTAAGTTGTCGACATGGTTTCTATGTGACCTTGGATTCAAACGTGCATATATGACATTACTGCTTCTAGTGGCTTAGACGAGGAAGCAGTAAACCATTTGCTGTTAACGCTGGTTTTAGATACCAGTTTTAGAAAGGTGACATTGTCCTACATACATGATATCTAATAGTGGCATAGTTAAGCAAATGAAAATAGTTTTGGGAACCCAGCCTTGACAAGGGGATAAACAATATTAAGCGAATGACAGTACCCTATAGGCAGGATCTCTAACAATTGACAATCGAACCTTGATTTTATAACACTTTACCTCTATGAGCAGGTTATCTAGGCGGATCAATAACAATAACAATAGCTAATTTATTAGTCAAGGTCCTATAGGCATGATTTCTAGGTAAAAATAGAACATAAGCTAGTGAGATCCTATAGGCAGAGTATCTAATAAATATGCTATAATCATACAAATCGAAAGAAAGTTTACTGGCATTTATTTCCTGTATGTTGTCTAGTATCACATAGCAGTAGAATAAATAGAGGGTTTACATCCGTGCTTTGATGGTAGACAAGTTATGTGAATGTGTGAGTTTCCTAAAGGCATGATTTCTGCCAGTGGAAATAAAATGCATATACAACAAGTCGGATAACAAGTAAATCACATGAATCCTATGGGCATGTTTTCTACCCTTGCATGCAAATATCAGAGTATACCCGTTTTTCAGTTTCACTATCACCCCAATTGTTCATTACAGAGTTATTACAGACCCAATGATAAACGTAATTATAAAATATTATACAAGCAATGACAGTAGGCCACAGCGGGCCCAAAAGGAAATACCCAGCATTGCCCGGGCCTTCAACAACTCTTATATAGCATACCCAGATTCCCAACAGGGAACTATATTCATCAGCACAACCCATAAGCCATAGGAGAACTCAAGCCAAACCAAACAGCCATAGATTGACCAATATTACCCAGACATTGAATCACCTAAACCAACCAGTTTACATATTCAATAGATAGTAGGAAGAAAGAGCTGAGTGTCAGAGATAGCTCAAGTCTCAGTAGTAAAGAGAGTGGCTAAAAAAAACCCCAAATCCTAGTGTGTCAAAGTTCACAAGGGTCTCAAATGGACCCCGAGCAGTGCTCACACTAGGGAGGTCAGTAGTAAGAGTTTTGATGGCCTTGGCTTTCAGTCGGCCAAGAATGATAGGTTAAGAATAGTACAGGTAACAAATGAGAGGGAGTGGACAGTGGTGAAGGGACAGAAGTTGAGGAAATACACTTATAGTTTAGAAAGCAGACATAGCCAAGTTGAGAACACAGAACAGTTAATCAAAAATGTCAACAAGATTTAGAAGCAGGTGCAACACTTAGCAAAAATAACATATTGGCAGAAAGCATATTGGGAGTTGGAGGAGAATCAAGTTCCCTGAGATTACAAGATCAACCAGATTATCATACTAAGGTGCATATTACCAAACGAGTATAAGTAAAGCACTAACTTAAAGGGTTTAAAGCCTAGGGGCCCAAATCATGCTGAATATCCATCACAACACCAGAAAGCAAACATGCCAATTTATCACTAAGACAAACAGTCTCAAACATTTCAAGGAAACACGAATTAAGATAGCCATTCTAAAGGTCCCAAATAATTGCTAAGGATATAGAATCAAGCAAAACAAATACATGTTGAGTGACACAATAGCAGGGGAGCAAGTCATAGTTAATAACACATTATAGATGTGAGGCAGCCATTGCAGGAATTCAAAGTAGAGTAGGAAAGAAAATTCATGTCAAACAGTAATGTAGACATTTAGGTACCAATACATTAGGCTAAATGAACTTAAGAGGGTCTAAATTATTCAAGGGAAGCATATTCAAATAACATCTCATAAAAACTGGAGATTTTAAGTAAAAGGCCAAATACTAAGGAGGTTCAAATCAGAATACGAGTGCAATGCTAGTACAGTTACACATAGAGACGGTCTAAGAGCATATTTAGGTCATGAAATTCAGAGGCGTGAATATGCATGGCATGAACACAGAAGAATGAAACCATAAAGCCAAGAGACTTACCAGTTATCAGTTGAATAAACCAACAATAAGAAAGAACAAATTCCACAGTGCTCTGGATATCAATAGAGAGCAAGAACCTAGATTCTTAGTGCATCAGAGTTCCCAAGGGCTTCAAATGAACCCTAGGCAGTGCTCGCACCAAGAAAAGTTGAAAATTAAATCTCGGTGGCCTTGTCTTTCAGCCGGCCAAGAATCAGAGTATAGAACAAAAGAATAAGAGAACAATAGAGTAATAACTTCGATTTTTAGTGAATCCGAGTGATTTAAAGTCTGTTTCAAAGGGGAAAGGGGGGGGGGGATATATAGTAGTAGGAATAAAGCAAACAAACAAGGAAAATAATCAATCAAACATAAATATGAAAAGAAAGTACCACATGCTATCAGTAATAGAATGGGTAAAAGGAAAAGTATAAAATTCCGAACCCTAATTCGACATAAATCAAGGAATCGACCAAAGGTTTTGGTGAATCGGCTTCATATCGCCTTGCCATGAATGTATATAGACGGAATACCGTCTAGATATTGAAGATTGAAGATAGTTTTAACATGATTCAGGCCCGGTACTTGCTAAAAATAGGCAAGTACTAAGTGATACCAAAAATCATGTAAGTAACACGGAGATGGAGCATATATGGAAGGCATATTGTGGATAGATTCCATATTAGAACTGGAGTTGGGAGATTTAGAAGAGGAGACTGCTAGGGTTTTAGAGGAGAAGAGAGAACAGATGGAGGGAAACAGGGCAATGGTCTTTAAGGAAATGGGGATTAGGATTAGAGGGTTGGGTAACTAAAAGGGGTTAGTTTATTAGGGGTCGTTGATCATTTAAGATCAACGACCAAGATCGGATAGGGAACGGGCGGGTCAAGTGAACGGGTCTCTGACCGGGTTAAATTAGAGGGTTATTTGATTGGCCTGCTGAGGTGAATGGGCTGAGTGTTTGGGCCACAATTGGTCTGAAAATTAGCATAAAACTTGTGCCAGTTTTTAATAGGATATTAAAGGGAAATAATTTAATAAAATAATTAAATAAATATATTAAAAAATATTATTTATGCAAATTAATACTTTAAAATAATAGTAAAAAATTATTAAAAATGTAAAATATTATTTTGACCTTGAATAAAATGACAAATGCAATAAAAATGCAAATATAGGCTATTATTGCAAAATTATGCAAATAGCTAAAAAATACTATTGTAATTATATAAAATGAAGTAAAAGTATTTGAAACATGTAATATAGGTGCAAATAATAATTTTAGATAATTAATTCATCATAAAAATAATTTGAAGGAGTAATTAATAAATATTTAAGTAATTTAAATGCAAGAAAATCGATTCTAAAGTTCTAAAAATTATGAAACATTATAGAAAATTCTTGTATAGATTTTGTAAACCAAATAATGATGTTTATATATATTATTTGAGAAACTATGAGGGCAAAATTGGGTGTCAACAGTATGCACTTATCTTCTAAGGGCTATAAGGTTTTAGGAAAATTTCACTTCTTTCGTTCTCTATCGTGCGACTTTATTCTATCATTGATGTTTGAACAATTCTATTCTTGTTCTCTCGCAGATGGTGAGGACACGCACAACATCCACAGCCGGGCAGGAGCCGGAGCCCAGATTGCATCCACTACTAGGGGTAGGATTCGAGGCCGAGGTAGGAGCCGAGGTAGAGGTAGAGCTCAGCCTAGAGCACGCGTAACAACACTTATTGCAGAGCCTCAGATTGAGCAAGAGGAGGAGATCCCTGATTAGACTGCATCAGCTGGACCAGCTCAGGTCCTGGAGTGTTTCAAAGCCACTCCCGTACTTCAAGACGCTCTAGTGCGCCTGGTTAGCCTTATCGAGAGTGTGGCCTAGGCCAGAGTATTTCCTATGGTACCAGTTGTCTCTCAAGATGGGGGAGGAGCCTAGAATCCCGCTACTCACACTCCGGAGAAGATGGCTCCCAAATATTAGACTTTGACGGTTCCAGTAGTTGGAGTGGTTCAGTCCGTTATTGCTACACAACCCGGGGAGAGACCCGCTATGTTGTTAGAGAGGTTGAAGAGGTTGGATAATTTTTCCAAGCTCTTTCCTATTCATTTTGGTGGCACACCTTCTGAGGATCCACAGGATTACTTGGACCATTTCCACGAGGTATTATGCAACATAGGTATTTTGGAGTCCAATGGAGTCGACTTCGCGAGTGTTTCAGATGACCTATTCTGCCAAGAGATGGTGGTAGGACTATATTCGAGGAAGACCAGCAGGTTCCCCTCCACTAACTTGGGATCAGTTCGCACAACTATTCTTGGGAATAACATAGACTAGATTTGTGGACCAATCTCTCGATGCATCTATCTTGATCCTTACTGAGAGGGAGAGGATGAGGAGATTCATATATGGTTTTACTTTCAGTATCATGTTGCAGATGACCAGAGAGACTGAGGATGATATTTCTTTCAACCGGGTTATAGAGATTTCTAGACGGATCGAGAGGGTTCGTGGTCATGGAAGAGAGGCATCATATGAGAAGAGGCCTCGTCATTTTGGTGATTTTTGTAGTGCCCCATCTGGAGGCAGGGTTTATTTGGCGTAGGCCATCCTCACAGGCTGATTCGATTAGCGCTTCAGGTAGCACACAACTCTTTGCGCAGTCGTGGTTTTTATGGGTCTCGTCCTAAGCATCCAGTATTCAGCACACCTTCAGCTCCTATTAGCACACTACCACTATAGAGTTACTACGGTGGTCATTCGGGTTATCAGGAATCATCTCAGACTCAGCAGTTAGGTCAGTCGCGGGGTTGCTTTGAGTGCGCCGATGCAAGTCATATCATAAGGTACTGTCCTAGATTGAGGAGCGGCATACCACAACAGTGTACTCATACTATGATTCTGTCATCGGGTTCTCCACCACTCGCTCAGGCAGCTAGAGGCGGGGGTCAGGCAGATCGGGATGACGGTCAAACAGTTAGAGGTTGAGGGCATCCAGTTAGAGGCCGTGGAGAGGCGGAGGTAATAGTGGTGGGGCTTTTTCCCATTTCTATGCATTCCCAGCTTAACCTGAGGCAGAGTCGTCGGATACGGTCATCACATATGTTATTCCAGTTTGCCATAGAGATGCATCAGTTCTATTTGATCCGAGTTTCACTTATTCATATGTGTCATCCTATTTTGCTTCATATCTGGATATGTCTCGTGATTCTTTGAGAGCTCATGTTTATGTGTCTACACATGTTGGGGATTCTATTATGTTAGAACGGGTATATCGTGTTTGTTTGGTCACTATCATGAGCTATGATACTAGGGTAGACATTATACTTCTTGATATGATGGATTTTGACGTAATCTTAGGCATGGATTGGTTGTCACCTTATCACACTATTTTGGATTGTCACGCCAAGATTGTGATATTAGCCATGTCTAAGATGCCTCGATTGGAGTGGAGAGGGACTCCTGCCATTCTACTATCAAGGTTCTTTCTTATGTGAAGGCTCGACATACGGTTGAGAAAGGGAGTCTGACATATTTGGCTTATATCCATGATCCTAGTGCGGAGGTACCTTCCAAGGATTCAATACTAGTTGTGCGCGAGTTCGTAGAGGTGTTTCTTGCAAATTTTCTGGGGATGCCACCCGTATGAGATATCGATTTCTGCATTGACTTTGTTCCGGACACTCAGCCCATTTCTACGTCACCATAACGTATGCCCCTAGTTGAGTTGAAGGAAATGAAGGAGCAGTTACCGGATTTGCTTGATAACAGATTCATTAGACCTAATGTCTCACTTTGGGGTGCACCGGTGTTGTTTGTGAAGAAGAAGGGTGGAACGATGAGAACGTGTATAGATTATCGACAGTTGAACAAGGTCACTATCAAGAACTAGTATCCATTTCCGAGGATTGATGACTTATTTGATCAGATTCAGGGTGACAAGATATTTTCCAAGATTGATTTGAGATCTAGCTACCATTAGTTGAAGATTAGGGCATCGAATGTCCCTAAGATAGCTTTTCGGACTCGGGATGGTCACTATGAGTTCTTAGTGATGTTATTTGTCTTGACTAATGCCTCAGAAACCTTTATGTATTTGATGAACTAGGTGTTCAACCCCTATTTGGATTTTTTTATGATCTTTGTTGATGATATTTTGGTTTACTCCCACAGTCGAGAGGAGCATGAGCAGGACTTGTGGATCATACTTCAGACTCTGAGGGATCATTGTTTATATGCCAAATTTCCAAAGTGTTAGTTCTGGTTGGACTGGGTTGCCCTTTTTGGGCTATGTTGTATCTTTCGAGGGCATTTATGTGGATCCTAAGAAGATTAAGGCAATTCAGAACTGGCCTAGACCCACTTCAACTACAAATATTCGGAGCTTCTTGGGTTTGGCGGGTTATTATCGTCGGTTTGTGGAGGGGTTCTCATCTATCTTAGCCTCATTCACCATGTTGACCCAAAAGGGTGCTCTTTTCAGATTGTTAGACGAGTGTGAGTTGAGATTTCCAAAGCTCAAGACTGCATTGACTACAACTCCAGTGTTGGTGTTTCCTACAAGTTCGGAATCTTACCCCATGTATTGTGATGCATTGCGTACTAGGCTTGATGCGGTATTGATGCAGGACGGTAGGATGATTGCCTACGCGTCTCGACAGTTGAAGGTTCATGAGAAGAATTAACTTATGCATGACTTAGAGTTGACAACCATTGTTCATGCACTGAAGATTTGGAGGCACTATCTATACGGTGTTCCCTGTGAGATCTATACTGACCATCAGAGTCTTCAGCACCTGTTCAAGCAGAAAGACTTTAATTTGCAGCAACGGAGATATTTAGAGTTATTGAAAGACTATGATATCACCATATTATATCATTTGGGGAAGACCAATATAGTGTCTGAAGCACTGAGTAGGAAGGCTGAGAGCATGGGTGGGTAGTTTGGCATATTTACCAGTAGTGGAGATGCCACTAGCAATGGATGTTTAGGCCTTGGCCAATCGATCTCTGAGATTGGATGTTTCGGAGCCTAGCCAGTTTCTTTCTTGTGTTGTGGTATAATTATCGTTGTTGGAGCGTATCAAGGCTCGCCAGTTTGATGATCCTCACTTGTTGGTATTGAAGGATACGGTGTAGTGGGAAGGTGCTAGGGAGGTTGTGTTCCAAATGTTGATGGGTTGAGAGAGTTAATCCTTGAGGAGGCTCATAGTTCACGCTATTCTATTCACTCAGGTGTCATGAAGATGTACCATGACTTGAAACAACATTAATAGTGGCGAATGATAAAGAAAGATATTGTTGCATATGTATCTCGGTGTTTGAATTGTCAACAGGTAAAGTACTAGCATCATAAACCGGGTGGATTGACTTAGAGATTGGAGATACCAGAGTGGAAGTGTGAGCGCATCACTATGGATTTTATGGTAGTCTTACCACGGACCTTGAGGAAATATGACACAGTCTAGGTTATTATTGACCAGTTTACTAAGTCCGCACACTTCATTCCGGTGGTGACTTCCTATTCTTCAGAGCGGTTGGCTCAGATTAACATCTAGGAGATTATTCTCCTGCACGGTGTGCCCATTTCCATTATTTATGACTGAGGCATGCAGTTCACATCGCATATTTGGAAAGTCGTGCAGCGTGAGTTAGGCACGTAGGTCGATCTGAGTACCGCGTTTCATCCTCAGATGGATGGACAGTCCAAGCGCACTATTCAGATCTTGGAGGACATGTTACATGCCTGTGTTACTGACTTCATAGGTTCATGGGACCAGTTCTTACCTCTAGAGGGTTCGCCTACAACAATAGTTGTCAGTCGAGCATCCAGATGGCTCCGTACGAGGACTTATGTGGGAGGCAATGTCATTTGCCAATTAGTTGGTTTAAGCCCGGAGAGGCTAGATTGTTGGGCACTGATTTGGTCTGTGATTCAATGGAAAAGATTAAGGTGATTTAGGAGCGACTTCGTACAACTCAGTACATGCAAAATAGTTATGCGGACCGGAAGGTTCGAGATGTAGCTTATATGATGGGTGAGAAGGTTTTTCTACGAGTGTCGCCTATGAAGGGCATGATGCGGTTTGGGAAGAAGGGCAAGTTGAGTCCGAGGTTTATTGGCACATTTGAGATCTTAGAGAGAGTTGGGGAGGTTGCTTATAGGCTTGAATTTCCTTCTAGCCTACTAGGGGTACATATGGTATTTCAAGATCTCTATTACCACGATCAACATTCTTGGTAAACGACCTTGGATCGGTATTTCAACGATTCTAGTAGGTTTGTATGATATTTTTGAAATTTTAAACACGTTTAGTTGGGGTCAGGGGTGAGCCGAGCGCATTTCAGCGCGTTATGTAAAAAATTATTAAAATGAGTTTTCAAGTTGAAAATCATGAGTTTTGATGATCGATTCTTGTTATTTGATGTTATGTCGATGATTAGAGTTAGCGAACAAGTTTGTAGCATGTTAATACATTTGTGTCCATGTTATTTTTGTAGCCCGAGGGGCTTGGTTCAGTTTCAGATGTGTTGCGGAATGATTTGGAACTGATGGTGTCTGATTGCAGGTCTCACAATTGCGAGAACCTGTTCGCAATTACGAGTCCCATTTTTGCAAAATTGGACTCGCAGATGCAATTATAGGCCGAGCATGGTGCTGTTCGCAAATGCGAAGAACAAGTTGCAAATGCGATCCTGAGTTTCCGCTTTAGCAAAAATTCTGTCGCTTTTGCGATTCAGGTCCTAGACTGGAGGTCATCGCAAGGGTGGGGGAGAGGCATTTGCGATGGTTAGCAGTTCGCATATGTGAACATTTAGTCACTTTTTCGACATCTCATGCAGTGACAGTGATCGCAAATGCGATCAGAGTCTCGCTGTTGCGAACAAGATTTCGTAGATGCGATGTCTGCAGCTAGGTAAAAGAGGGGGAAATGGGTCTTTGCTCATTTTACTCCATTTGTGAACCCTAAACACCCTAGAGGAAGTTTTCTTAATAGCGTTTCTTCCTAAAATCATTGGTAAGCAACTTTAATTCATTTTCTATCAATTCCCCATTAGTTTTCATGAATTTTTAACATCAAATCTAGGATTTCAATGGTAGAAATTAGGAGTTTTAGTTAGAAATTAGGGATATTGTAAATTTGAGATTTATTTCTCAAATTAAGGTAAGATTTTGATATAAATCACATAACCGGGCTCAGGGGTGAATGGGTAATCATATTTTGGTCTGGATCTTGAATTTTGACCAAGCGGGCTTAGGTTTGACTTTTGTTGACTTTTTAAATTTCATGAAAGATTGAACCTTTTTTCATTCGTGGGTAGTTTCTCAAGCTTATTTTGAATTGTTTGAATGATATTTGTCTAGATTTGGTTGGTTTGGAGGCTTGTTCGAAAGGAAAAGTTGTGGTTGATTGTTGAGTTGGTTGCGCAAAGAGGTAAGTGACGTGTCTAACTTTGACTTGAGGGTATTAGGACTTGTTGGTCTATTTGTTATGTGAATAATGTGGGAAAACAACGTATATGCGAAGTGACAAGTGTATATACGTTGTAACGGGTTAAAGCATGCGGGTTGGTCTATTTACTTTCATGTCTTCATTTATTCAATGTTATCTCTTGTTACATGCTTTGATTGCTACATGTTCGTACTTGTAATTCATTTCTTTGTTATCTGTCATTTAGCTATTACATGTTTCGATATGATCATTTCTCACTCAATATATGCTTACCTGCTACATGTTCCTACTTGCATTAATTGTATATTTGCATTGTCTCATCTTTTTACTTGCTTTTATTGTCTTTATATTACTTGATGCACGTTATTATGTTATTTTGATTATGTGAGCCATTTAGCTATTCTCGTATAATTGAATTGTGAAGGTTTGGATTACGAGGTATTGGTTATTCTCCGTTTGTATTGGTAGTTCCTTAATATCCTTAATGTTCTGTTTGATGTGGTGTAGTTGCTTGTAGTTGTAAAGTTTTATCTCGGTACTGTGATATGAGATTCGAGATCATGTTATTCTAGTGCCCTCTTGTAGTTGACCTTCGAGTTCGTTTTTATGAGCTTACTACTTTAGTTATATTTTTGTATTATGTTATTATTATCCGTACATGTTTATTGTGAGTGTCTTGCAGTAGCCTCGTCACTACTTCGTCGAGGTTAGGATCGACACTTACAGAATACATGTGGTCAGTTGTACACATGCTACACTTCTATACTTCTTGTGCAAATCCTGGTGTTTTTCCCAGTGGCACGTAGAGGAGTTCTGCTCATATTCGACTACTACATGAGACTTGAGGTAGATCTACCTAGAGTTTGCAGTCGTTGAAGTCCCCTTCTATGTCTTTACTATTTATTTTGTTTCAAACATTTGTACTTCGTTCAGACCATACTTTGTAGTACTCTAGTTGCTCATACACCGGTGACACCAGATTTTTGGGATTAGTCTAGACCGTGTTATTTATGAATTTATCTTATGTAATTCAGTTTTGCCAAGCGTTAATTATTATTGTTACTCTGTTTTAAATTGTTAAAATGGTTAACTGATTAGCTAACATTGGCCTGCCTAGCAAGTAGATGTTAGGCGTCATTACAACCCCATGGTTGAAATTTCAGGTAGTGACTGATAGTTGGTGGCAACAACTGATAATTATGGTGGATGATGATGATGATAGCTAATTGTGATAGCGACTAATAGTAGTGTTTGGCGATGTATGATGGTGACTGATGGTGGTAATTGTTGGTTACGATATATGGTGATGGCTATATATGTAACTGGCGGTGATTATGACAATGGTGGTTGGTGGTGATATTTGAAAATAGTGAGTTAGTGGTGATGATGGTTGGCTATTATTTTGGCGATAATAGTAGGTGTGATTGAATATTATAATTCGGGTGGGTGAATGGTAGATGATAGTAGCAGGTGTCACACCGCTTTTTGCCCCAAAAGATATATGTGTTATAGATTGTTGTGGGTTAAAGAGTTTTTCCAATTAAAGTGACAAATTTAAATAGGGTTTATTTTATTTACAGAGTCGCCACTTAGAATTGATTTTTTGGGTGTTCCAAGTCACCTTTTATTTGAATCCCTAGTCAAAGGAAGGTTTGACTCTATTATTATTGGTCTGCAAAAATAGAGTCCGGGTAAGGAATTCTGTTGACCGGTGAGAAGGTGTAAGGCATTCCCTGAGTCCCGTGGTTCTAGTAAGGTCGCTTTATTGACTACAACTTGGCTTGAATTAATTTTAGATAAACTTAATTTATTGATTTTCATGTTTTATCTGTCCACTTTTATATTAAAATATAATATTATTTTTTAAACGAATCACGTGTGTGAATCCGTTTTGTTTATTGTGCCAAAATCATGTCACGTGTACGTGTACGCAATTAATAGCATTTTTAGTATATTTAAAGTTGTTTCGCCCAAAGTTGCGCGAACGCATACCTTGATTTTAGTTTTGGGAATCGTAATTATGTCATATGAACGTATACATAATCACGATGATTCAATTAATTATGAGTACGCCTACAGCATTCTAGCGCATTCATGATTTGTTTCTTTCCTAAGTTTGAGATTATTGTGAAGGCCATGAATTATGGAATTACTTGTGAAAGAAGTGTATGATTTTAGACATTTGAATAAATAAACCATCATATACCAATACCATACAACCCAATAATTGAAGCCCAAATCTTTCCAACTTTAAAGCAAGTTTGAATACCATATTTTCAAATACATGATTAAGCATATAGCATTTAAGTACTAACTTACATTATTATTTATAAAGTTTAAAAGCAAATAAATAAAATCACATGAAATAAGATAAAAAGAACAGAGGGAAGAATAAACCTTTAATGCAAAATTTTCAATTAAATGAGTCTCCAAGAACAGGTACAATAACTCAGACGAACGTCGAACAAGCATAAGCGACGAATAACATCAAACCTAGTGAACGGAGCTACAACGGAATCCTCGACCTCGACTATTGACTCCACTTTTTGGCGTGTAAAAAAAGATGTTATGAAGTATTTTTGTTGGGTTTTGGGTGATGACTTGCTGGATTATTTGAAAGAAAGACGAAGAAAGAATGACACGAGTAGAAATTCCCTTAGCGTAGAAGAAAAAAAAATTATTTCTCTCAATTCCCTCCTCCCTTCTTTTTTTCTCCTTTTTTTTTCCTTTTTTCTCCCCTCTTTCTCTTCACATTTCTCTTCTATTTATAGAAAAAAATTCGGAATTTTTTCAGATTTATTTTTTATTTAAATATTTTTTAATTAAAAAGAATTCCCACTTCCCATTTTTTTTTTAAAAAAAAAAACAATTCTCCACTTTCCTTCACTTTTATTTTTTAATTTTCCACTTTGTTTACTTTACTTTTTTTATTTTTCACTTATTTTACTTTTTTTTTATTTCCACTTATTTTACTTTTCTTTTTAAAATTTTCACTTTCATTTACTTTTATTTTAAAATTTTCAGCTACCTTTACTTTTGTTTTTTAATTTCAACTTTATTTTACTTTTTATTTTTAAAATTTTCACATTCTTTTACTTTTATTTATTAAATTTTCCACTTTCTTTTACTTTTTAAAAAAAATAATTTTCACCTACTTTTACTTTTACTTTTTTATTTCATACTTTAATTTTTCTATTATTTTATTCCCATCCGAAAATTAATTTTTTTTTAAAAAAATTTCGGTTTCTTTTAAAATTTATTTTATTTAAAAATAAAGATAAAAAATAAAAATAATACTAATAGTAATAATTTGACCTTTTAAATTATTTTTAATTATTACCCTATATAAAAAAAATATAACAAAGCTAAAATATATATATATATATATATATATTAAATTTTTAAAAATATTTACAAAGTAGAAGGTGATAAAAATTCAAATATAGTCAAAAATTAGGTGCTCACAGTGGGCAGTAGTAGCATTGGTGGTGTGTAGCGAAGGATGATAGTTGTGGGTGGACGGTAGATGATAGTGGTAGGTAGCGAGAATGGTAGGAGATAACAGTGAAAATAGACAGAGTGATGGTGAAATACCCTCTTTCCAGATATCTTTGAATCTATAACATTTTTATCTATATTTATATTAAAACTATGATGCCCCTGGCAGAATATTTTTTATCTTTTTTATCCTTTAAAAATAGATTTATCACCAGACAATATAGTCATTTAAATTATTTTTCTTATATTTAGGAGTAATCATTTAAATTATTTTCTTAATATAGGATTTCAAAATCAATTAAATTTTGTGTATTATATCTTCCTTATTTGAAATCAAAAATAATTCGTAGAAGTTCACCAAACGCGCAACGCAATACTATCATACAATAAGTTGGTCCTACCAGGTACATAATGATACGTAAGGATTCATAAGGTATTAGAATTGATCTAAAACTTTTCATTTTTAATCCTTATTTGGGATTAACTAAGCTTATATATAAATAATTTTAATATAAAAATAGCTCATATATACCAACTCGACCAGAATTATTATAGTCACTAGTATCATATCTCTCCGTTCACTTTTACTTGTCTATTATAATAAAAATATTTTTTTATTTTTACTTGTCCATTTCACGAAATAAAGAAAAAGACAATCTTTTTTTTTCGTTTTATCCTTATCATTAACTACTCATTCCTCAAATCATTTTCAAGACTTTTTAAAATGTTATCATTATTATGGGTAAAATTGTAAAATATGTACTTCATTTATTTTTTCTTAAAATAAATACAAAATAAAAAGTGGACAACTAAAAATAAACGAATGGAGTACTAGATATTTGGCACAACCCACAGACCGGAAAATACCAACAGAGGTTCCTTTATTGTTGATTCTTGAGTTCAAGTCTTGAATCTGAAAATTCTAAATTATTGAATAAATATTGATTAAATCGTTTGGGTGTTATTATTTTGTGCTGAAAATCGTTTTGTATTAAGAAGTTTGACCGAGAGTTGACTTTATTGAAATCGGAGTGAGATTCTGATTTCGGAAGTTGGAATAGGTCTGTGGTATCATTTATGACTTGTGTGAAAATTTTGAAGTCTATTGGAGTTGTTTGGTATGAATCGGCATTAATTTGAAAGTTGAATGTTCATTGATTCAATAAGTTTGAATTGGGTTGAGATTTGTTGATTCGATGTTGTTTGATGCGATTTTAGGCCTCAAGTAGGATAGTTATGTATTTTGGAACTTGATGATATGTTTGGACGGGGATCCGGGGACCCCGGATGTGATTCGGATTGAATTTGGAACCATTTTGGACTTGGTTGATTGCTGAAACACTGCTAATTCTAGTGCAATCGCACCTTCGCACTTTGGGCCGCATGTGTGGGTACCGCAGATGCTGCCTCAGAGTCACAAAGGCAAAGTTTGGACTGTGCACTAGTTCCATAGGTGGGGAGTATGGCGCGCAGATGCGGAATCTCGGCCTTTGGTAATAGACCGCAGGTGCAGTCGTGCGCCGCAGAAGCAGGCTCGCAGGAGCGGTCAGTGCTTCACACAAGCGGGACCGAAGGGGCGTCTCTGTTCCGCAGAAGCGGAAGTCTATGGCTTAAGTGGAAGCCTCACCTGCGATGGAGTTTCCGTAGATGCGGCTATTGGTTCGCAGAAGCGGAACTACTGGACAGAAAAGGGGCAGATCGAGGGTTTGTTCCCATTTTTCATCTTTTGAGTTAGAGACCACGATTTTGGGCGATTTTGAGAGAGATCTTCAAGGAGTTGATCGGGGTAAGTGATTTTAACTCGGATTTGACTATTATACATGAATCCATCATTATTTTTATCATTTAATTAGTATTTTGAGTTGGAAAAATTGAGAAAATTTGGGAAAACTTCCTAAGCTATAATCTAAAGATTTGAAAGTTGATTTGAGGTCGGAATTGAATAATTTTAGTATGGTTTGATTCGTTATTGAATAGGTGTTCGAATTTTATAAGTTTGGTCGGGTTTCGAGACGTAAGCTCGGGGTTGACCTTTTGAGTTGACTTTTTAATTTTCTTTAAAGATTGCAACTTTATTAACCGGAATAGTTTTCTATGGTTTGTATTTATGGTATAAAGTTATTTTGGCTAGATTTGAGTCGTTTGGAGTTGGATATTCGCGAAAAAGGCTTACTAGTGGATTGAGTTAGATTGTTTGAGGTAAGTATCTTGCATAAATTTGTGTGAGGGAATTACCCCTTAGGATTGGAGTTATTTTGTGTCATTTGTGGTAAGTGAAAGCCGTGTACGCAAGGTGACGAGTAGGTATACGGGCTATATATTGTAATTGACCGGTATAAGCTAAGTAGATTCTTTTTATGCCTTTAATCGAATTGCCATAACATGTTATATTCATCATTGTTAATATGTCTATACAGTGCTTTATTTGACATTGTTAATACTTGTCTCATCTCTTACTTGTTAATTGCCCTTACATGCTTAGTTGAAGTTACTTTCTTCTTATTGCCTTGTTAATTATTTAACTGTTGAGTTACCTTACTTGAAGTTGTTATTTCTTGAAATATCTTATTGTTGAATTTTGGTGTTGAAGTTATAAAAGTTGTGATCACATTGAGGCAAAGTTGTAAATTGCTGAAATACCATTTTTGTTGAACTATTCGCTTTCAGTTGCTATTGTTGGGACTCTTGTACACATTGTGGTTGAGTCATGGGTTATTTGTTGTGGAAACATTGATATTATTGATTCTTTTGCCAAGTTGTGGCATTTGGACACTTGAAATGCGAGTTGTGATATGTTGTGATATTGATACGCATGCGGTGGTATAAGACTAGGGGATGATACGCATGCGGTGAGATAAGGTGGGCTTGATACGCGTGTTACTAGTAGGAAAACTACTTGAATCCACGCGGCGTGATAAGGTGGGCTAAAACGTGGGTAGTTATTTCGGAAAAAATAATTTTTAAAACTAAATGTAAGGCTCCCGTAGTGATATGAGGAAAAATTATGATTGTGAATTGAGATCACGAGGTGGTACCTCGAGTGTGATTCTTGTTATTATCTCTTATTTACCTCACATGTATTGTCCGCATTGTTTCTTTGATGTTCTTATTATGTGTTCCTTCCTCATTGCATTTATTGCTTTGAATTCAGTTGTAGTCTATCTTGTTGTATTTCTTTATTGCCTATTTTTCTTTGTTTACATTCTTAGACTATATTATACTAGTTTAATTTTTTTTCTTATCCTAGTAGGTGTCTTGACCTGACCTTGTCACTACTCTATCGAGATTAGGTTTGATACTTACTGGGTACCGTTGTAGTATACTCATACTACACTTCTGCACATCATTTTATACAGATCCAGGTATCTCATACCAGGCTAGGCACCGGTGAGTAGAGCTTCCAGATCGGAGACTTCAAGGTATACGTGTCGGCGTTCGCAGGCCTCGGAGTCACCTTCTTTCCTTGTTTTTTCTATTGCATACTCTTATTCAGATAGTGATGTATTGTGGATGTTTCAATATACTCGTACAGAGCTTATGATTCAATCTTACCTGATTTTGGGAGTTATTATCAGTTGCATTGGGGAGTTCTTTTATGATAGCTGATTAGTTTACATTTGAAAATTTTATTATTATTTATGTTATTTTTCATATATGTTAGGCTTACCTAGTATTAGAGACTAGGTGCCATCACGACATCCTACGGTGGAAGATTAGGGTCATGACAATTAAGTATTTATAATTTTATTATTTTAGTAAAAAATAATTAAAAATATTAAGTAGGAAACTACAAATGAAGTCGGTCATTGAATTGAAAAAGAATGAGTAGGAAATTACAAATAAAGTTGGTTGTGCACTTAGTACTTCCTTTTTTTAAAATAAATCCCAAATTTGAATTATATAAAGCAAAATATTTTTAAATAATAAGCCACTTTCCAAAGTCTTCATCATTAATTTTTAAGGAGTAGTCTTAAGTTATAACTTTTCAATAGTCACCAATGAAAATTCACCTCCCACATTGCTACTATAGTTGTTTGATTATTATTGATACATTATGATTCGCTTTTGACTTTACTTAAAAAAAATCGTTCACATGAATCTATTTTATCATCCATCGTCATAGAACAATCCTCAACCTCCGCTTTGATACCAAGATGATACGGACTATAAACAAAAATACGGATATAGAAAAATATGCGGAATCAAAATAAGAGCTTGACCAACAATTGATTGGAAGAACAAGAATCAATTAGGCTATGAAACCTAATTACCTCTATGAACTCAATTGATTATTACCTTAAGCTAAGGAAACTCTCAAAAGATTGGCAACTCTTAAAAATTTGGATAGAATAATTAAACAATTAATAATTCACTACTAATCGCTCACCAACTAAGACTAATTTAATACTAAAATACTAATGAAAGCATAATCAAAGCAATAAAGGAATTAAAGACATAAACTCATAAATGCATTAATTAAAAGATAAGGAAAGAGTGTGATACTTGCATGTCTTCAAGTTTATCATTCATCAAGTCTAACTCTAAATACACTAATACTTAGTTATTTATACTAGAGTGCTATTTAGGCTAAATAACCAAAATACATTTAGCTAGTAAAGGAAACTAAGTAGAACTAAATTATAAGATTAGCCCAAATAGATAAATTGCCAAAATAGCCTTCTTGATCTTAACTCCTTTAAAGCACTCAAATGCTATGATGTTGACTTGAAAATCATCCTCGTTAAGCATGATCATCTAGTGTGTATCATCCTCCCCCCTTAAAAAAAATCTGTCCTCGAATTTGGACCTTGCAAAACCAAAAAAGGGGAAAACATAAGTACCAAGCCAATCACAATCAAAGCATTGTATGTCCAAGCTAAAAGAACAAAGATCACAGTCTTGCACTCAAAAGTGACACTCTTATGATATAACCAACTCTCATAATCTATAAAGAACACATCTTCAACACAAATGACACAAACTCAATTACAAGGAAAATAATACCCATGAGAAGAATCAAGAAAGTGTAACGTTCCATGCTTTCAGTAAAATCACAATCTTGTAAAATTCTCAACACAGTTCACACTTTTATGGTATAACCAAGTGTCATAAGAAACAATAAAAAACATACTCTCCAAAGACACTTTACCATAATAAGAAATAACTCTGAGATCAAAAATAAACTTTAATCCCCATGTATCCACATACTTTCCAATAACAACTTCACATGGCAACTTGACACGGCCCAAATCTCACTATAGGCCGTGATGGCACCCAACGCCAACAAATATATCAACATATTAATAGTTAATCCAAAATATATTTTGAAGCAACTAAAGAAATAAGGAGTCGAAATCTCTTGTTTTTTAATAGAAATATAGATATTATTATTTTAAATGTCCGAATAAGGAAAAAATATATACTAAAAAATCATAGAGGAATACAATCAAGAGAGAAATTCTAAACTTCCAAAATTTGGTGTCTCAAGTGCATGAGCATCTACTACGAAGTACAATACTAATACAACATCTGTCTGGAATGTAAAATAGACAGGACAAAATAAATGAATATGATAGAAACTATGTGTGTTGCGGGTCATAACATGGAATTCATCTCACCATAAAGTCCTCTCAACAACTACATCCATGCGCCCAAATGACACCAAAAGTATCTATCTCAGTACCTGCACAATCAGTGCAGAAGTGTAGCATGAATACGTAAATCAACTCGTACCCAGTAAGTATCTAGCCTAACCAGAAGAAGTAGTAGTGAGGGGTCGACATCGACACTTACTAGTGGTCTAATAATCAGTACAATAAATTATAAATAGATATGAAATACAACGACAATAATGAGGTAAGAAACAGTAACTAGCATAATCCTCCAACACAATGGCAGTATGAATTCCTCAAATATCATGTGATATCTCAAACAGATAAGAAATACCATGTAAATGCCAAGTCTCAAATCAAAAGGGAAATCTCATGAAAATTCTGACTCCTAGCGACATTACGCACGAATTATGTTGAGGTCGTACGTCCCGAACTCAAATATATAATTTATTCATAATTCCATGTTCAATTTTATGGTCAAAATTCAAGATTACCGTTTCTATGTTTTTCTTCATAAATCTCATAATTTCCCCAAATTTTCATGTTCAAAATCATATATAATCCATGTATCTAACTTACAACCACTGGGAATAACCTAAATCATGATAGGTGATGAAAATGGCTCTTCCAAATTGCCCAAAATCAGCTCCAAATGAGAAAAAGGGATGAAATGAGCCAAAACCCGATTTGGCTAATATATATTCTATCCAGACGACCCTTCATCGTGAAAGCGGCATGTCCCTCGCGTTCACGAAACGCAACCAGCTCCTACTCCAAAAACCTTCTTCATAACGTGAGACAAGGCTCGCGAACACAATGCTTTCCCAAGCAGGCCCTTCGTGAACGCGGCCAAACCTACGGGAACGTGAAGGCCAAAGTCTCCAGGCCAGCTTCACCTACGTGAATGCGACACCTTTGTCGCGAACGCGATGCACCTCTACCCCAAACCTTCGCGAACATGAGACCTCCATCGCAAATGTGTAGCACAAATTCCTAGCATCCACAAATCCTTCTTCGCGAACGTGTGCATCCCTTCTCCTTCACAAAGAATAACACCAGAAACAAACACCAGCAGTAACAAATCATCCAAACTTGGTCTGAAACCATCCTGAAATACACCCAAGGCCCCTAGACCCCATCCAGTCATACCAATAAGTCCCAATGCCTTATCCACACTTACCAACAAGGCCCAATACCTTATCCACACTTATCACGAATCAAAGATCAAAATCCTTCCTTTAACTTTCAAACTTTGTCGAACGCGTCTGAATCACACTAAGACAATCCGGATCACAACCAAACTTTACACACAAGTTTCAATCAATAAAATGAACCTATCCAAGGTCCCAGAACACCACCCAAAGTCCTATAACACCGAAATCCATTCCAAGTCAAACTTAGCAAATTTCAAAAATTTCAAAATACCAACTTCCAATATTAAGCGCTGAAACTATCACTGCCAAAAATCTAACCCGTAGTGATGTCACCAAACCCAACCTGCTAGGTAAGCCAAATAACAATAAAACACAATATAGTGATAATGATAAGAGTCAAGAGTGAAAGAACTAAATTTTTATACAATTTCCCAAGGACTCGTAGTACAAGTCATGAGCCACTAAGAATTAGAGTTTACAAAATCTGAACTGAAATAATTACAACATCTGTTTGGATTGTACATGAACAGAATTGGAATCTAAAGCTATCAAAGAAAAATGATAGTCATAACTGGAACGCATGTACTTTTTCAATATCATCTCCCGCCATACACAACAACAACAACTCCAAGAACTGCACGTAAGGTAAAGAAGTGTAGTATGAGTACAATCGACCCTATGTACTCAATAAGTATCCTAACTAACCTCGGTGAGGTAAAAGAAGTAAGAACTATAGATGATACTCACTAACACATATGCAGTCCATAATTTTAACAAGTATAGAATAGATATATGATAAAATCAAGAAAATCTCAGGTAAAACTATTTTTGATGCTCATAATTATTTGTTTTAAAGTGTTCTGTTCAGTCAACAATCCAGCATATAAGTAAGATATGCAAGTAAAATTATAACGACCTGACTGGTCGTTTCAAGCATTTGCACTTTGCTCGGTAGTTTGAGGGCACGAATAGCTCTGTATGATGTATTATGACTTATGTGAATCGTCGGTTTTGGTTTTCAGTTTATTCGAAATCGATTTGGAAGAATGAATTTCATGATTTAAGCTTTAAGATTGAGGAGTTGACCAAGTTTGACTTTTGTGAATTTGACTCGGGAACAGAGTTTTGATGATTCCGTTAGGTCTGGATGGTGATTTTGGGCTTGAGTGTATGCCCGAATTTGCATTTGGATATTTCTAGAAGGATTCGACGCTAATCAACGAAAGTTGGAAATTTGAAGGTTTGGAAAGTTCATAAGCTTGACCGAGAGTTGACTTTGATGATATCGGGTTCAAATTGTGGTTCCAAGAATTTGAATAGCTTCGTTATTTCATTTGGGACTTGTATGCAAAATTTGGGTTCATTTCGGGTTGATTTGATATGTTTCGGTGCGAGTTTTGGAAGTTAAAAGTTCAAAGTTTATACTAGTTTTAATTGAGGTGTGATTCGTCGTTTCGATATTGTTATGTGTGATTTGAGACCTCGAGTAGGTCCATGTTATGTTATGGGACTTGTTGGCATATTTAGACGGGGTCCCGAGTAGCCCGAGTGAGTTATGGACGAGGTTCAGATCATTTTCATTTCATATTGCATTGTTGAAGGTATGCTGGTTCTGGTGCTTCCACATCTGCGTAAGAATGGACGCAGGTGCGAGTCCGCAGAAGCGGACAATTGGTCGCTGAAGCAAGGAAGAGCTTGGTGAGGAAAATCGTATAAGCGGAAATTGGGGCGCATCTGCGGCCCCGCAGAAGTGATGGTCTTGGGCGCAGAAGCGAGATGGAGCGCAGAAGCGCGTTTGGCATCACACCTGCGGTTGCACAGAAGCAGATGGAGATCCACAGGTGCGAGGGGTCGACTGGCTAGTGGAGTCTGTATAAGCGGAGCTCGTGTCGTAGAAGCGACGCCATAGAAGCGACTCTTGTGTCCGCAGAAGCGGAAATGACTGGGCAGAAGTTTTAAATCGAGGGCTTGGTCATTTTGTTCATATTTTGAGATGTGGGACTCGGATTGAGGCGATTTTGGAGGCAAATTTCATCACAAGGATTGGCGTAAGTGTTCTAAACTCGGTTTTGATTATATTTCGAGATTTTATCTCCATTTTTAGTAATTGGATTATGAATTTTAAAGAGACAATTGGGTTTTTTTTTTCTAAAACTTCATAAAGCGAATTTTTGAGTTTTGAACGTCGATTCGGAGTCGGATTTGAGTGAAACTAGTATGGTTGGACTCATAATTAAATGGGTTCTCAGATTTTGTATGTTTCATTGGGTTCCGAGGTACGGGCCCGAGTTGGGATTTTGGGTCGATTTCGGGTTTTTTATTAAGATTCGACCTTTATCATTTGGAATTCTTTCATTGGGCTTTATTTGATGTACTTGAGTTGCTTTTTGCAATTTTTGAGCCGTTCGGAGGTTGATACGCACGGAATGGAATTGTGGAGCATCATTTGGCTTGCTCGGTATTGGATTTGGCTTGTTCGAGGTAAGTAACACTTCTAAACTTGGTGCTAAGGGTATGAAACCCCGAATTTCGTATTATGTGTTTGCTGTTGAGGTGACGCACATGCTAGGTGACAGGCGTGTGGGCGTGCACCATGTGAATTGTAACTCCGTTATTTCTGTGGTACTGTGTAGTTACCTAAGCTTATTTGTAACCATGAAATCTCTACGTACTAGAGCTATTGAGATGTGATCCATGTTATAAACCATGTCTAGGCTACATGTTTATTCTGTTGGGACCCCCTGAGGTCATTACTGTTGTTGAGTTATTTGCTTACATTGCAATTTCATACGCAGTCATATTCATTCATTGCATATCATATCTCAGTCTCTGTTGTTATTTATTGCTACATCATATCATCATTTTGGTCTAGTTTCATGACATTGTGAACCCGAGAGAGTGGAGAGGTTGATGACCGAGTGAGGTCGTGGGCCTAATTTTGAGATATTGATACTATAGCATGTGAGTTATCCGTGAAGCACGTGAGTTGTCCGTGTGGATCTAGATATTGATACTATAGCACGTGAGTTGTCAATGCAGCAAGTGAGTTGTCCGTGCGGATTTTAACGCTTGGGCTAAAGGAGCCCCTCAGGAGTCTGCACACACCCCCAGTAAGCGCAATTGATTTATATTGAGGGATGGATCTTCCTTGGACATGGATCTTGTCTGAATCTTTTATACCTGGGGATGGATCTTCCCCACGGGCTAGATTGGCCCTACCCAGTACTGAGTGACTGATGGTCATTTGATGTATATATTCTGGGATGGATCTTCCCTAGGTTGAATTAGCCATGTACAGTATTGAATGATTGAGCATGATGAGTGAAAAGGGTGAGACGGTGAGATTGAGTACTCTGAGAGTGTGAGTACATGAGTTCATCTCTGAGATACATTACATTTGACATGCACACTAGACATACAGGCATAGAGATGTATTTTCCCCATGTTGTACGACATTGTGTCATTCATGATTTTACCTACATAGTGACATGTAGGCATAGAGATGTATTTTACTCGTGCTATATGAAAAATGAAACATCTTAAGTATTGTTGAAAAGTTTTGGGAAAAATCACAGTTTTACGAACCTACTCATGTTTTGGTGATTTCGGCAAAGGAATTGAGTTTTACTGTATACTTGAAAAGAAGCATTTATTTTTCGAAATTTTATACGAGCTGAACATTTATTTATTAGGTTATTTCTTGGAACATCTTTACTATATTGTTATGAACTGTTTCTGGTTATTAGAGTTGGACTCTGACCCTTGTCCCAACTCGTCACTACCTTCAACCTAAGGTTAGGTTTGTTACTTATTGAGTACATGGGGTCGGTTGTACTCATACTATACTTATGCACCTTGCGTGCAAATATTGGATGATGATGTTGCTGTGATCGACGGGAGCGGGATTTGAAGACTTACCTGCATTCCGGTTATAGCTGCATGTTGGTCATGGTAGCGTTAGATTTATAAAAGTCTATTTATGTACATTTCGAACAGATGATATATTTATTTCATACCAGCTTTGTAAATTATAATCTTAGAAGCTCATGATTTGTACTACCAGTCCTTGGGGAATGTTTAAGATTCAGATATTTTCTTTCACTTAATTGTCTTATTAAATTTCATTGGAATTGGGTAGTTGTTAATTGGCTTACCTAGCGGGTTGGGTTAGGTGCCATCACGACTAGTTGGATTTTGGGTCGTGACAAAAATCAGGTAAACAGTCAAGGCAATTTCAAGTAAAGACAAAATGCAATAACCAAATATTAGTCTGTTGCAGCACGCAACCTGATCTAATAACAGTAACCACCTCTCCCACAGCTCACATCAACCAGAAACCCATCAGTTTCTCACAATTTGCGTGTACACCATCAAGAGAGAAACATGGAGAGGGTGACCCTAGGGGGATGGATCTGTATACACACGCTAGCACGACCAATTCAACGTGCTACCATCCCAGCGTGGTCACAGACTCAATATCATAAACCGCACGGCATGGTCACAAGCATAACAACACAATCCGTCCGGCGTGGTCACAGGTATAACAACACATTCCGCCTAGCGTGGTCACATGCATAACAACATAATCCGCCTGGCGTGGTCACATGCATCTAGTACAATCATATCACACAAGAGAAATTAAACAAGAATATATGTAGGTGATGAATGAATAACAATCTCATGTTCTTGGACTGGTATAATGACATGCTAAAGTGTAGGCATGTACAAAGTGTGCTATCATAGCTCAAATCGGCAAATCTCATCACAGAATAGCATTTATCAAGTTCATTCACGGAGTAAACTCTATGTAGCCTCATACATGGCTCAAATAGTTCACCTAATGTTACAAGTGAGAAATATCATAGTTTAAAGCTTAACAGTCAATTCTAGGCTTATCATAACCGAAGCACAACCCGAGCATGAATAAGAACCCCCGGTGTTAGCACATGGGCTCAAAACCCACACATGTGCGCACCTATAGCACGTAGCTATTACAAATAATTAAGGCAACTAGTGTCTCAACCAAGTTGAGATAAGATACTTTCCTAAGCGGATCGAAACTAGAAATGTCATCCCGCGCGTATCAACCTCTAAGCGGATCGAAACTAGCCAAAAGCAACTCAAAAATATCAAATAATGCCTAAGAAAATAATCTCAAATGATAAAGGTCGAATCTTTACTCATTTACTCAAAGTCAACAAAAAAGTCAAACTCGGGCCCGCACCTCGGAACCCGGTAAAACTAATAAAATCTGATAACACATTCAATCACGAGTCCAACCATACTAGTTTCACTCAAATTCGACTCCCAATCAATGTTCAAAACTCAAAATATCACTTTATGAAAGTTTAGGCAACCCCCCCCCCCCCAATTTCTCCTTTGAAATCATTAATTAAATGCCAAAAATGAAGATAGATTCACGAAATATAATCAAAACCATGTACAAAACACTTACCCCAATCTATGTGGGGAAAATTACCCAAATCCGAGCTCCCCAACTCAAAATATGACCAAATGAACAAACCCTTGATATTATATCCTTCTGCCCAGTCATTTCGCAAATGCGAACAAATGGTCGCACCTGCAACCTTTTCTTCTACGGTAAAAGACTCGCACCTACGAGAAAGCCTCAACCCAGCAATTGTCGTATCTGCGACACCAATACATGCTTCTGCCCTAAAGTCTCCGCACCTGCAGCCTCGCATATACGTCTGCACTCTGCATCTGCGACCTTCTCGCCCATCGTCCATTTTCGATTCTGCGATCACAGTGACCACATCTGCAGACGTGCTTTAGCGCCTAAACTACCACATCTGCAGACTCTACTCCCAGGCCATACCTTTCTCTTCTGTGACTCTCTCGCTACTTTTGCAGCTCCGCACCTGCACCCATAGCTCCGTAGGTACGGCCACACCAGAATCCCTGCCAAACCAGCATAGCGAAAATGATCCAAAATGACCCAAACCTCGTCTGAAACTCATCTGAGCCCCTCTAAACCCCGTCTGAATATATCAACAAGTCCCAAAACATAACAAGGACCTACTCGAGACCTCAAATCACACATAACAACATCAAAATGATGAATTGCATCTCAAATCAAACTTAATAAATTTTTGAACTTTCAATTTCCAAAACTCATGCCGAACAATATCAAATCATCTCGGAATGAACTCAAATTTTTCTGCACAAGTCCCAAAAGACATAATGAAGTTATTCCAATTTCCGGAATCATAATCTGAACCCGATATCATGAAATTCAACTTGAGGTGCAACTTATGAACATTACAAACCTTTAAATTGCCAGCATTCGCCAATTGGTGTCGAAACCTTCTAGAAATATCCAAATGCAATTCCAGGCATACGCCCAAGTCCAAAATCACCATCAGGACTTAAAGGAACTCTGATCCAAGGTCAAATACACAAAAGTCAACTTGGTCAATTCATCCAACTTAAAGCTTCTAACATGAAAATCATTCTTCCAAACTAATCGTGAATCACCTGAAAACCAAAACCGACGATTCACACAAGTCATAAAATATCGTACGGAGCTACTCAAGACTTCAAAAAACTGAATGGAATGTAAATATTCAAAATGATCGGCTGGGTCATTACAGAAACACTCCCGGACCATCTGATACTCAACCCGAACATACGCCCAAGTCCAAAATCGCTTTACGAACCTATAGGAAACTTATAATCCCGATTCTGAGGTCGTTTACTCAAAAGTCAAATTCAAGTCAACTTTTCCAACTTAAAGCTTTCGAATTGAGAATTATCCTTCCAAATCAACTTCGAACTCCTCGAAAACCGAAACCAACCACAAGTGAAAGTTATAATACATAAAGTGAAGCTGCCCAAGGCCTCAAACCGCCGAAAGACGCGCTAGAGCTCAAAATGACCGATCGGGTCATTACATTTTCCCCCACTTAAACATAAGTTCGTCCTCGAACGTGCCAAGAATCATTCCAAAGTCATCGAAATCACTGTATAACACCTTGTGCACCTTCCCGTGTCACCACAATCCTTCTTGCTACCTTAGCCCACAAGCCTTAGATCCAAATTCCAACATCCGTAATTTCCTATAAGGCTCGATTCTTGCATACATACAACACATCATTCTCCACCAGTTGTACCAAAGCATACATAGACACCCAAGGCGTAACCATATGATGAACCACATAATTCACATGCCCATAGTAATATCTTCCAACCACACTAGCTGCAAATTTCCGAACCCAACACCGATAATGCACCTCATTACATATAAAATTCTGCTCCAAACCTCGCAATACTACTATGATGAAGGAGACATAAAGAAATTCATGACCACCCATCAAATCAATAAATCATGGATTTCTTCTGTTTGACATGAACCATTGCCGCATCCTAAATTGATTAGTGACATTTCCTTTCAAACATGCATTATATGAATACGATTGCGTTGATTGTAGGCCCAATAACATCATCTCACCCAGTACAAGATGCACAGTCGACTAGCCACGTCAAAAACCATCTAAGATCTCATACGACTTCATCAATGCGCTAACAAGTCATAACTCGAATATGACCAATAAGGAAAAGCGAACCCAAGTACAGAACCATACGGCCCGCGTTACGAATACAAAAACCAAATGAATGCTATGAACCTATCTCAGAGATAAGGAAAAAAACACATACAAGGAACCGCACCCAACATCTCACTATTGCAGTGTGCAACGCGATCCTTACATGATACTGCTAAGATGCGCAACCCGATCCATACATCATATCTGTGGCGGCGTGCCACCCAATCCACACAACAACCAATAAGGAAATACCCATCGAGCCAAAATGCTCATACCCACTAAAAACACGTGTATCAACCACAAGCATGCTAAGTGCATAAACATAACCATGGGGAGACAGGTAGCACCATGTGCTGCAAAACGCCAAGAACAACTAAGGTGAAATAAACAACCTGCATCTCTAGAGCCATCTCGCCCATATAACACCACAAGTTATACAAGATCACAACACACATGTGAATAATCAAGTCGTCTCACAACCCATAATAGTAGCACCTGAAATAGACGAAGGCAGGAATAACATCCACCACACTCAAAGACCCATCCATAATCAATGTTATGTTGAATAAGCATATCTGATCTAGTATAGAATATACATTCATATTAGGCCTACCAATGGGCCTCAAAGCCGATTTTGATCATCGACTACGTTATTTCTATAGTATTAGTCAGGTATCAACAAATCATTATACACTACTTCTTCTCCAAAGCAGTACATTATTAGGCGACACTAAAATAGCGTCAGCATACTCTAAATATCTAAAATCTTTGTCTCTTCTTCGAACTCGTGACATCTCGGCAAAACTAAACCACAACCTTGACCCATTAATCCGAATTCCATACCACTCACTGCACCTATCACGCTATTATGAGAGTGTGCAAGAATCATATCATAAATACTGAACCACTAGTGGGATAGCCACTTCATCGGTTAGAAACCTTTACTTAACTCATTTCAGAAGAAAAATTGCAACATGCAATCAAATTCCCATAACTGCAGAAAACACAAACCTCAAGTCGTGGCCTAAACTGCCATAATTCTTCTGGGGCCCATTACATATAACAAAACCATCAGAATCAAATACCTCCAAATCAATCAAATTAAAGAGGGATGTCAAGCCCGCAAGTATAGCCACCAAACACTGATATAGCCTTATCGCACCAAAAGAGTCAAGCATTCCCCCTTACCATGCCGATCCAAAACCACTGCTAAGCTGACTCGGCTCCTCAATTTTCTCTTGACTCACCTTCAGAATTAATACCCCTCATTCCCGGCACACAATGGACCTCAATCAAAACTCATCCCGAATGACCCCAAATCCGCAAGACCACATTGCCTCAATACCCATAAACCCCTTCATACTCTCCTCATGCACTCAATAGTATCTCCAACTGATACACCCATCCCGAGGAGAATTTTTATGAATCCGAAGTTGTTTATTCTACCTCTCTAACACTGCTCTGCATACCCGGTGACAATATAGAAATATTCCCAGTACCCTTCACACTCTACTGCAAAACCAAATCCCCATCCACACATAACGAACCCAACTGTCTAGAACCATTATTAAAAGGCACCCACTCTGACGTGGTCCCGTGTATATAACCAAACAACTAGTGCTTTGTTAGCAAACGAATACTCTAGAAGAAGCGACTGAATGAATCCTTTCTCTTGCACATCACATTCACAAGGAGGCGTAAAGCCAGAGTCATCCCAAATCTTCACATGAGTCGCTAAGGCGAAATGTAGCACACATTCATCAAATTTCCTGCTATAATTACCCCTGACGTTCTCTTCTTTGGTATAACTTGTCCACCAATATACCATTAACCGGAAACTGTAAAGGTACATAACAACATGACCCAATGATCCACGTCCAATCCACACTCAATAGTGAGTGGAAACGGTCGTAGGAAGAATAGTACCCAACAAGAGTTGGGGTCTATTTCAATAGTGAGTTTAATATGGGTGTTAGGGTATACACTTGATGAGATCAAATGAAATAACTAAATTGTACTTCCAAACAAAGGATTTTGTTTTTTACTTCTAAAATATCACTAACAACTATAAACTAATGAGAAAAAACTAGAAAGTGGTTGATTGTTTTTGTTGTTTTTATCAAATGGTTAAAAAGCCTAGGGATGTAACCTTCACCTAAGTGTTTACCTAATGGGTTAAGTACGTTAATACTTATTTTATTGATCAGGGTGTATTATAACTCTCAACTCTAAGTTACCCACTCAATACCTCCCAGTCATAAAGTGATTTTGCGCAATTTGGCTTTCTCAAACCCAAATGAGTATCAAGCTAAATAGTTGATATGATCTCAAGTCGGGTTTTACCTATCTCTATTTCAAACCCTTTAATTAGGCTAATGAAATCTTTAATTAGCCCAATTTCTTGTTAGCCAAGCGTTCCTAGACCAGGTCACTCTTTCTCAAGTAAAGACTATGTCAAAAAGGCATAAATCGATGTTTGCAATCATTAATTTTAAAATTAAACCATAAACAAAGCTAAATAATCAACACCCAATCATAAACAGGCCTTAAATTAAATACTCATAAGGTTTACACACTAGGGTTGGATCACAACCCTAGTAAACATCTAGGTACTCATAGTAGAAAATGAAGAAAACAAAGAAGAAATACTAATTAAACTCATAATGTAAGATTAAAATGATAAACTAAGATGTTTTAATCCCAAATGATCACAAATTTCCTAAAATGGCAAATTACAACGGCTACAGCTGCTTGAACTTCAAAACATGAACTAAAATGTGATTCTCGTCTATTTATAGGAGCCCAAAATTCGCTAACAAAAATGCCCCTCAAGAGGTTCTATGGCTGTACAATTCCATGTGTATTCCACACATTGCTTCAACTTGCAAGGATTTGGATTCTGCAATCACACAATTTGGTCTATGGCTGCAAGTCAGCTTATGCAGCCCCCCAATTCTTGTGCGGTCCGCACTTCAGGCAAGGCTTCAGTGTTGGTCATTTGCACACTCTCTGAACGTTTTGAACTTTTGTCAGTGCAGACCATGATCTGTGTCCACACACAAGAAAATTTGCTAAGTCTGCGAATCATGGCACTTCTTGCATTGAAACTGCCAAAAGTTGCTCATCGGGAAAGGAGTCATTGATTTCAATGCCATCATGCGGCCTCGCCTCCTCTTCCAAACGAGACAAATGGTCCACCACTTGGTTTTCACTACCTTTTCTATATTTGATGTTAATATCAAATTTTTGTAACAAGAGCACCCATCTCATCAATCGAGCTTTGGAGTCCTTTTTTATCATAACATAACGAAGCGTCGCATGATCTGTGTGGACAATAACTTTTGCACCCATCAAGTACGGGAGGAACTTCTCAATTGCAAACACAATAGCAATGAGCTCTTTATCCGTAATGGTATAGTTGACTTGGACACTATTCATGGTCTTACTAGCATAGTAGACCGGATGGAAAATCTCGTTGATACGTTTCCCCAAAACAGTCATAACCACTACGTCACTTGCATCACACGTGAGTTTGAAAGGCACACTCCAATTTGGAGCAGTGATGATGGGAGTAGTTGTCAACTTGAGCTTCAACATTTCAAAATATCTCATGCAATCATCATTGGAATGAAACTTGGCATCATTCTCACTAAGCTTGCACAACGGATTCACCACCTTAGAGAAATCTTTGATAAAGCGCCGGTAAAAACCCGCATGGCCTAAGAAACTCCGCACACCCTTCACCGAAGTTGGGGGTGGAAGCTTAAAATTCACCTCAATCTTTGACTTGTCAACTTAAATTCCATTCCTTGAGATATTATGGCCAAGGACAATACCTTCCTCGGCCATGAAATGGAATTTCTCCCAATTGAGCACCAAATTGGTTTCTTCACATCTAGCCAACACTTTGTCCAAATTTGCAAGACAATCATCAAAAGAATCCCCAACCACCAAGAAGTCATCCATGAAAACTTCAAGGTAGTCCTCCACCATGTTCGTGAAAATAGCCATCATACACCTTTGAAAAGTCGCTGGTGCATTGCACAAACCAATTGGCATTCTCTTGAAAGCAAAAGTACCATAGGGACATGTAAAGGTTGTTTTCTCTTGATCTTTCGGAGTAATGAGAATTTGGTTGTAGCTCGAGTACCCGTCAAGAAAATAATAGAAAGCACGGCCGGCCAATCTATCGAGCATTTGATCTAAGAAAGAAAGTGGAAAGTGATCCTTCCTTGTAACTTTGTTGAGCTTGCGATAATCCATACACACCCACCAACCGGTCACCATTCTTATAGGAACAATTCATTCTTGTCATTGGTGACCACCTTCATGCCCCATTTCTTTGGGACACATTGAACCGGAGAAGTCCATAAACTATTGAAGATGGGGTAGACAACCCCGAATCCAACTACTTGATAATCTCCTTCTTGACAACTTCTTTCATAGCCTCATTGAGTCTCCTTTGATGTTCAATAAATAGTTTAGCACCATCCTCCATCTTGATCTTATGTATGCAAGGCGGGGCTTATACCCGAATATCCACCAAGTTCCACCCAATATCCTTCTTCCTTTTTTGTAGCACCGCTAATGTGGAATCTACATGCACGTTAGTTAAACAAGAGGAAAGAATAACCAGTAAAATAGAACAAGGGCCATACCGAAGATGTGGAGGCAATGGCTTTAACTCCACAGTAGGTGGCTCTTAAATAGAAGGCTTTGTATGAGGAGTCTTCCTATTTTCAATATCCAAGGACAATTTTCGGGGTGCATAGTTGTACGACCCCATCACTTGCAAAGAGTTCACACATTACATGAAGTCATCCATCTCGTCATCATCAAAGTTTAGCAAGACCGCCTCTAACATATCACCAACATTGATTGTGGAACTTGTATCATCAAAAATGATATCGGTCACCAAGTCCACAAAAGGACACACCCCATTGCTATTTAGTTGCCACATGGACTTACACATATGGAATACCATTTTTTTATCACCAACCCGGAAAGTGAGTTCTCCGGCTTCAACAACACAAAGGGCCTTACCCGTAGCAAGGAAAGGTTTCCCAAGAATAATTAGCACTTCATAATCAACCTCACAATCTAAAATGACAAAATATGCTGGAATAATGAATTTATCAACCCGAACCAAAACAACTTCAATCACACCCAACGGCCTTTTCATGGTACGATCGGCCATTTGCAATCTCATGGAACTCGGTCTTGGTTGCCCAATCCCCAAAGTCTTGAAAACCAAATAGGGAATCAAATTTATACTTTCCCCAAGATCACAAAGAGCTTTAGCAAACTTGACACTTCCAATTGTACAAGGAATCGTGAAATCACCGGGATCCTCAAACTTAGGAGCCATTGAATGAACAATTGCACTCACTTGATGAGTGACTTTTATGGTCTCAAAATTCATTGACCGCTTCTTTGTCACAAGATCTTTCATAAACTTTGCATAACTGTGCATTTGTTCCAAAGCTTCGACCAATGGCACATTGATTGAAAGACCCTTCATCATTTGAATGAACTTCTTGAATTGATTCTCACCATTTTTCTTGGCAAGTCTTTGAGGGTATGGAGGTGGAGGATTAGGCAATGGTGCCTTAGACTTTTGCACTACCGGCTCCAGTATGTCAATAATGTGTTCCCTAGACGGGTTCACCTCCTCTTGAGTCTCTTCCACACTATCATCAATATCAATCCAAACTTCCACATTAGGTTGAACAATATTGTTCGGGATCTCTTCTTCTTGCATCACTTGATCATCATCAATAAGTCATCTTCCACTTGAGGTGGATGCATTCTCGCCTCTTCCAATTCTTGTGATAACCGCCATGGCGTGCCCCGTATTGTTACCACCCTTTGGGTTTACCACCATGTCACATGGTAGTGCCCCCTTAGGACGAGAGTTTAAAGCTTGAAAGATTTGCCCCATTTGAACTTCTAGGTTGCGGATTGATGTGTTGTGTGAGGCAAGTTGGGCATCTGAATCGGCATTCTTTTCCATCATTTGCTTGAACATACTTTCAATACGTCCCATCTCATTATTTGAAAAACTTGAACCATGGGAAGGATAAGGAGGTGGGTTTCTCGGTTGTTGATACATTGGGGGCCTTTGAAAACCCCTTATTCCTTGATTGTTACTCCATCCACCTTGATTGTTGTCTCCCTAATTTCCTTGGTTGTTTCCACTCCAATTACCTTGATTGTTGTTTTCACTCAAATTTTCTTGAATTTTGTTGTTATTCCAATTCCCTTGATTGTTAGAATTCCAATTTCCATGATTATTTTGTGGTCGCCATTATTGTTGGTTTGGGCCTCGGAAGTTGTTTCTTTGCCCTTAAAAATTGTTCATATATTGCACTTCGCCCTCTTGTTCATTATAAGAATCATCTTTCTCAAAACCACCATCATCTTGCACATAGTTCTCCACTCAACTTTGCACTTGTGGACCCTTGGTCCTCCTCTTGTTTACCAACATATTCACTTCCTCTATAGCATTAACTTGTATAGGGGCTTGCACTTGGTTTAGTTGAGCTTTTGCTAGTTGAGTCATGGTAGTGATCAATTCGGCAATAGCTTGCCCATGGTCTTGCAATTCTTTGTGAAGGTGGATCATATTCGAATCACATTGTGGAACATTGTCCCGGGATTGCCAAGCCGACGACGTTTCTGTCATCTCATCCAAGTATTCACACATCTCTGCATAAGGCGTAGTCATAAAATTCCCACAGACTAGTTGATTCATTACACATTGGTTAGTTGTGTTGATATCACGATAAAAGGTTTGTTGGATCATGTTTTCCATCATATCATTGTTGGGACATTCCTTAACCATTGTTCTATAGCGCTCTCATATCTCGTGTAGTGATTCATTCGGCTCTTGCTTGAATGCTGAGATCTCATCTCGAAGTGTAGCCATGTGCTCGGGAGAGAAAAACTTAGCAATGAACTTTTCCGCCAACTCATCCCAAGTATGAATTGAATGGTTCGACAATCGTTCCAACCAATCTAAAGCTTTCCCCCGTAGAAAGAAGGGAAAAAGCCTTAACCTCAATGCATCCTCGGAAACATTAGTTTGCTTGCTCCCCCAACAAGTATCCACAAAGCCCTTCAAATATTTATAAGCATTTTGAGTTGGAGCACCGTTAAAAAAAAAACCATTGCTCAAGCAAAGTGAGAATCACATTGGTGATTTGGAAGTTGCCCGCCCTAATACGGGGAGGGACTATTGCACTAGCATAACCTTCGTTGGGAAATATCCGATGTGGAGCCGCTCGTGGTGGAAGTGGGGGTGGAATGGGCACGTTTTCATGTGGTACCCGACCTCTCCGATTGTGTTGAGGCTCAAGAGGTACCTCCTCTACTTGCTCATCCTCGCCATCCAATTCCCCCAAAGGCACCTAGAATATTTTAAACAGGTTAGTAACACATAAGGGAAAAAAGATATTCCAAAAACAAACTCAAATATATAGCTAACATTGTTTTAACTCCTCGGCAATGACGCCAAAAATTGATGCACGTCCAATCCGCACTCAATAGTGAGTGAAAACGGTCGTTGGAATAATAGTACCTAACAAGAGTCGGGGTCGATTTCCACAAGGAGTTTAATATGGGTATTAGGGTATACACTTGATGAGAGCAAATGAAATAACTAAATTGCGCTTCCAAACAAAGGATTTTGTTTTCTACTTCTAAATTATTACTAACAAATATAAACTAATGAGAAGAAACAAGAAAGCGAATGACTTTTTTTGTTGTTTTTAACAAATGGTTAAAACACCTAGGGGTGTAACCTTCACATAGGTGTTTACCTAATGGGTTAACTACGTTAACACTTATTTTATTGATCAAGGTGTATTATAACTCTCAACTCTAAGTTACCCACTCAATACCTCTCGGTCGAGTGATTTTTCCCAATTTGGCTTTCTCAAGCCCAAATGGATATCAAGCTAAATTGTTGATATGAGCTCAAGTCGGGTTTTTCCTATCTCTAGTTCAAACCCTTTAATTAGGCTAATCAAATCCTTAATTATCCCAATTTTTTGTTAGCCATGCTTTCCTAGACTAGGTCCCTCTTTCTCAAGTAAAGACCAGGTCAAAAGACATGAATCAATGTTTGCAACTATTAGTTCTAAAATTAAAGCATAAACAAGGCTAAATAATCAACACTCAATCATAAACAAGCATTAAATTAAATACACATAAGGTTTACACACTAGGGTTGGGTCACAACCCTAGTAAAAGTCTAGTTACTCATAGTAGAAAATGAAGAAAACAAATAAGAAATGCTAATTAAACTCATAATGTAAGATTAAAATTATATATTAAGATGTTTTAATCCCAAAATGATCGCAAATTTTCTAAAATTGTAAATTACAACGGCTACAGCTGCTTGAACTTCAAAACTTGACCTAAAAATGTGATTCCCGTCTATTTATAGTGGCCCAAAATTCGATGACAAAAATGCCTCTCGGGAGATTCTGCGGCCGCACAATTCCATGTACGGTCTGCACATTGCTTCAACTTGCAAGGACTTGGATTCTGCAGCCGCACAATTTTGTATCCAGCGACAAGTTAGCTTTTGCGGCCGCTCAATTCTTGTGTGGTCCGCACTTCAGGCAAGGCTTCAGTCTTGGTCCTTTGCACACTCTCTGAACTTTTTAAACTCTTGTCAGTGCGAACCATGATCTACGGTCGCACAATTCATGTGCGGTCCGCACTTCTACTTAAAGTCTGCTAGGCTTCTTCACCAGCTCTACGACCGCAGAGGGAATTCTGCGGTCCACACTTGCTTCTGCGGTAGTAGAAATACCTCTTCAGACCGCACTTCTTGTGTGTTGCGCCCCTTCTTTCCTTGTGAGTCTGAACACTCCTTTTTTAGTCGGATTTCTTCATAAGAGCCCAAATTTCCAACATTCCTGCAATTTGCACACTTTCATTAGTTTTGGAAACATAAATCAATACTTTCGGACTAAAATAAAAGTAAAAAGGTATTAATAAGTGGTCAAATTCCACACTTATCACCCCAACCATTGACGGTAGGCTCCCCCGCTTAGCTTCAAGCCATAATTACAAAATCCAAATGCCCACAATGACTTCTCCTCCTAGACATCATGATCTCACACCGTTACTCATCCAAATTTCTCGCAAGCTCTTGTTGCACTAATCATAACACACTGCTAATTGTCAGCCACAAACGCACGCTCAACCTCCTGGCAGTCGCACCATCTTCTTCAAGTGCTCCAAGCCCATATCATAGTATATATTGGATAGAAAGTAGAACTCTTTTTTAAAACTTTAGCAGGAATCATGCGATCCTTAACCTTCTCAGAGGAGATAGCCCATATGGTCCAACAATACATTTGAAACTCGAAGTTGTATTGCATCCCACAATGACAATCAATCATTCCCATCCCTCTACATTTCAAACAAACTCCTTTCCGTCATATTCAAACTTCCCAAGTATAAAGGCCACCATCTCAAATCAGACACATAGACTTAGTCTTCTGCCCACCATGTTCCTTCTTATCCTTCGCTGCTAAAAATGTTGTCTTGAATCATGATTCATATCTATAACGCACAAACGAATAAAATGCTATAATCTCTGAGCCTCCTCGAGGGTCATCTCCTTCGAACCATCGGCAATGGAGACATCGATTTGGCCCTAAAGCCACACACTGCCATCTCTGATAACCGCTTCTTAGGTACTACTTCACAACACTATGCCCCAAAGGCATGAAAATGAGACCATCATATCAATGAGCCTTAATCCAGTCAAAAAAGGATAACAACACCACAACATAGTATTCCACCAAGTTCGAAAATATCAAGTCTAGCTACTCCGCCAACCAAAACCTGAACATCCATAGTCCATTTGCCTCTCCTCCACTGGAATTAACAGCCGAATCTCCCAATATTGAATCTAATAATCCTCCCCTGAATCATTCACTAACATGACACATAAGCAAGTACCCTACCATTCACACCAACACTGCACGATAACAACACATGATCATCACAATACACTGTGTATAACCTCAAAACCATGAGCAAAATTAACATTGGACTGAAATGACAGAACACCCCTCCATAAGACGACGTTAATAATCCACATACATACGCAGGGAAAGACATCATTCACCATATTTATAGCATCTCCACAACTCATAGGTGCCCAACTGATACCGAACGCTCGACATCATGTAAGAATGAGTAGGAAGGAAATGAAGAAATAAGCTTCAATGAAATCAAATCGCACGACGAGGAATCAAGAAAGTGAAGTTCCCCGTAGCCTCTCGAAGATAAGTACAAACGTCTCCCTACAGATCTGTAAGACTCTACTAGACTTGTTCATGACTCGTGAGACATAAGTGAACCCAATGCTCTGATATCAAACTGTCACGACCCAAATCCCAATATAGGCTGTGATAGCGCCCAACGCCATCATTAGGCAAGCAAACAAATATATCAACATATTAATAGTTAATCCAAAATATATTCCGAAGCAATTAAATAAATAAGGAGTGGAAATCGCTCATTTTTATAGAAAATATAGATATTATTATTTTAAATGTCCGAATAAGGCAAATATATAAACTAGAAAATCATAGAGGAATACAATCAAGAGAGAAATTCTAAATTCCTAAAACCCGGTGTCACAAGTGCATGAGCATCTACTAAGTACAATACTAATACAACATATGTCTAGAATGTAAAATAGACGGGACAAAATAAATAAATATGATGGATACTCCGTGTGTTGTGGGTCGTGATATGGAATGCAACTCACCATAAAGTACCCTCAATAGTTGTGCCCATGCGCCCAAATGACCACCAAAAGTACTTGTCTCAGTACATACACAATCAGTGCAGAAATAAAGCATGAGTATGTAAATCAACGCGTACCAGTAAGTATCTAGCCTAATCCCAAAGAAGTAGTGGCGAGGGGTAAACATCGACCAACAATCAACACAATAAATTATAAATAGATATAAAACACAATGATAATAATGAGGTAAGAAACTATAACTAACATAATGCTCCAACATAATGATAGTATAAATTCCTCAAATATCATGTGCTATCTCAAACAGATAAGAAATAGCATGTGAATGCCAAGTCTCAAATCAAAAGGAAAATCTCATGAATATTCGGACTCCTAGCGACATTACGCACAAATTATGTTGAGGTCCTATAACCCGATCTATAATAGTCGTGTACATACCCTACTGGGGTCGTACGGCCCGATCCATGGATGCATCTCGAATCGATTGCCGAGATCGTACGTACCAATCCATATAGCTATTTCATAGTACTTCCGAGGTGTACGGATCAATTTACAGGAATAGAGAAACTCTTCGAACTACGGGTCAAATTATTACAACAAGGATGGACACATAAAAAGAGCATACTTTTTACCAACAATCAATTATTCCACCAAAACTCAAGGTAATGAAGCTTGGCCTAACATAATCCCTAATCAAATTACAATCATAAATTTAAGTAATTAAACTAACAAGTTGAGTTCAAATAATACAAATATTGCATGATAAAGTCCTAAGTCTACTCGGACATAAATATAATTTTAGCTACATACGGACTTGCGTCACCTTGTGCGTACGTAGCGCCCACAACTAGTACCAATTAAGAATTTAACACCTACGGGGTAGTTTTCCCCTCACAAGGTTAGAGAGGAAACTTACCTCTCTCCGATATCCGATACCCGGCTCCAACGCCTCTCTAACATCTCAAACCGATGCCAAACGATCCTAAACTAATCAAACAATGTGTAAACCAATCAAAATATACTCCAATAATCGTAATTTAACAATTTATAATAATTTCCAACTATACTCGAAAAGTCAACCCCCAGGTCACGCGTCTGGATTCCGAACATTCTCGAAGATAAATACTACTCATACCACTACGAACTCAAATATATAATTTATTCCTAATTCCATGTTCATCGCGAACACAGCATGTCCCTCGTGTTCACAAAGAACAACCAGTTCTTGCTCCAAAAACATTCTTCGTGAACGCAAGACAAGGCTAGCGAACACGATTCTTTACCAAGCCGGCCCTTCGCGAACGCGGCCACACCTACGCGAACGTGAAGGCCAAAGTCTCCAGGCCAGCTTTACCTACGCGAACATGATACCTCTTTCGCGAACGCAATGCACCTCTGTCGTATACCTTCACGAATGCGAGACCGCCAACGCGAACGCGTAGCATAAATTCCCAGCATCCATAAATCCTTCTTCACGAATGCATGCATCTTTTCGCGTTAGTGAGAATAACAACAGAAACCAGCAACAATTCATCCAAACTTGGTCTGAAACTATTACGAAACACACCCTAGGCCCCCGGGACCTGTCCAATCACATCAACAAGTCCAAACACCTTATTTACACTTGTCCAAAAATCGAAAACGCCATGAATAACATCAAAACCACAAATCGGTGATCAAAATCCTTCTTTTAAGTTTCAAACTTCGTTGAATGCGTCTGAATCATACTTAGACATTCTGGATCATGACCAAACTTCACACACAAGTTCCAATCAATAAAATGAACCTATCCATGGTCCCGGAACACCGCCTAGAGTAAAATAACATTGAAATCCATTCCAAGTTAAACTTAACAAATTTCAAAACTTTCAAAATACCAACTTCCGATATTAAGTACCTAAAGGCTCCCAAACCATTTGATACTCAACCCGAATATACGCTCAAGTATGAAATCACCTTACGATTTTATAGAAACCTTCAAATCTCGATTTCGAGGTTGTTTACTCAAAAGTCAAATCTTGGTCAACTCTTCCAACTTAAAGCTTCCGAATTGAGAATTATCCTTTCAAATTAACTTTGAACTCCTCAAAAATAGAAATCAACTACACATACAAGTCATAATACATAAAATGAAGCAACGCAAGGCCTCAAACCGCCGAACGATGTGCTAGAGATCAAAATGATCGGTCGTTACACAACTTAAGAGATAGGCCAACATCATGAGTCATCATATAAAGAATATCAAAATACTCAAAATTATGAATCTCTACCCCAATGGCCTTAGATAAATACAAGATAAGCATAATCTAATTGTACATATCATTATTACTTTTGGACAAAAGAAAAAGCTCTTGACAAAAACTATGCCAAAGTATTAGTTCAAGGCCTTTATTACCATTAGCAACTTTTTCTTGTTGAACCTTCACAAAATAATCAATAAAATTAGGTTCTTTTGGCTCAACCGATCATTCAAATTACCAAAAGAAATATTCTTACTTTTTCTCATATAAGCATTAGCAAAATCTAACGAGAATGTTCTTTCAAAAGTAAAAATAAGAGAAGTAAATCAATTAATACTTGTGTTAGCATCAAAGACTTCACTTTCCTTTTTACTCTCAACAAAATTATCTGCACATGCACACCTACACATTTCATCGTAATAATTAAGTCTTTCTTCCAAAGGAATGAAAATAGAACCAAAACATTTATCAACACATTCTTCTTGACTCATTTATTTATAAAGATCAAAATTTTCTTTCAACAAAGTTAAAGTATATTCAAAAGAATTATCACATGCATCGTCCCATAAAGGTGGGCTATCATAATACTCAACATCATCACTAACTAAAGAGTCATAAAATAAAAAACTAGGATCATCCAATAATGCACAAGAACTCTTAGTTAGTTGCAAGCCACAATTATTTTTCTCATCATAAGATAAATAATTATCAAACTCATCATTGTCAAATCTATCTTTCAAACTAAAAGTGCCACCAACTAAACTAGCAGGAGTAGAAGAATAATCTATTTTATCTTGAAGCTCGTCTAAAGTTTTCTCTTTACCTTGCACTTTCTCATTTAATTCTATAAGTCCTCTTGAAAAGGTAGATTGATATTCTTCCAAGCTCTTCAAAGTGGATTAAACTTCACTTGATGGTTGATTTCCAAAAGTCCCTACACAAGTTACAAAACAACTAGAGAAAGAAGAAAGGTTAGTAGCATTAGAATAAGGAAAATCCTCACTCTCTTTTTGTTTTCTCTCTTTATTTTCTCTCAATTTATTTTCAAACTCTTCACTCTTTTCTTGTGACAGCTTACTCACTTCAGTCCACACTTCCTCTCCTTTTTTCACTCTAGAGTTGTCACTTTTCTCTCCCTCACTTCTCTCTATCTTTTGTCTCTCATCCTTACTTTTTCTCTTTACATTTTCCAATGTTGCTCTCAAACTCATTTGGCCTCTTTCCTTTGGTACAATTCATCCCCCCTTATATTCTTCATTGACAACTTGTTGGATGTCATCCAACTCATTCAAAGTGTCCTCTTGGTCATGTTGAAAAAGTGGGTTGTTCATCATACGTGGCTCTTGACAAATTACTTGTGGTCTAGGTAATGATGAAGTTTGATAAGGTTGTAGTTGAGGTACTTATGGTAGTTGATGTATGGGTGGAGGTTAAAATTAGTGTTGTTAGTAGGTAGGTGATAAGTGTAGATTTTAACCACTTATTAGTACCTTCTTGCTATAGTTTTTTGTCCGAAAGTAATGATTTGTGTCTTCGAATCTAATGAAAATGGTTGAATTGCAGGTATGTAAGAGAATGTGAACTCAACGAAGAAAAATAACTCAAAAGGAGATGATCTAGCCAAGTTTAGCAAAGAGGAGAAATGCTAAGAAAAGTGCAGTCCGTAGAATTCTATCTGCGATCGCAAAAGCAAGTGCGGTCCGCAGAAGATAAAATGCGACCGTAGAAGAAGAACTGGAGCTTCAAGGATTATTGGTAGAAGTGCGGTCCGCAGACTAAAATGTATGATCGCACTTGATCCGCAAAATAGGTTTGCACTGACAAGCCTAGAACATAAGAGAATGTGCAATCGAACAAGTCTGAATCATCCTCAATTATGGCACACAAAAATGCAAATGCGAGCACAGAACCAGAAGTACGTCCGCAGACGCTAAAGTCGACCGCAAAACCCTTCGAAGGGTATTTTTGTCAGAAATTTTGGAGCACTATAAATAAGTGTGTATCACTTTTTAGGGAATCTTATCATATTGTAGCAACAACTGGTAGTTATTCTTAGCTATTTGGGGAAATTTTGAGGTACAATTAGAGAGGATCAATTACTTTTTTATTCTTTTTAGCTTTATGCCTTTAATTTCTTACTCGTTTCATCTTTCTATGTCTGTTGACATGAGTAGCTAGATTTTTATTCAGGTTGTGATCCAACCCTAGTGTGTAAAACTTATGGGTGTTTAATATTAATTCTTGTTATTGATTGAGTTAGTGTTATTTAGCCTTGTTTATGCTTTAAAGTTAGAATTAGTGGTTGTAAATATTGATTCATGCCTATTTGACTTTGTTCTTACTTTAGAAAGAGGAATTTAGTTTAATTAAAGGATTTGAACTAGAGATAGAGATAATCTAACTTGGACTCATATTCTATTACTTTCATTGCTACCCATTTGGACTTGAGAGAGCCAATTTGGCATAATCACTCTTTAACCGAGAGGTATTGAGTGAGTACTTGTGTATTGAGAGTCATAACAAACCTCGATCTATCAAGCAAGCATAAATTTACTCTATTTATACCTAGGTTAAGGTTACAACCCTAGGTTTTTCTCTATTTGATAAAACCTCAAAAATATTTCAATTATTACTTGTTTGATAGCTAGTCAAAATCCTTAGTAGTTTAATTTATCAAAATTGATATACACTTTTGTTTGGAAGTTAAATCTAGTTATTTCGAGTTGCTCTCTTAAATATTTACCTTAACACCCAATCTAAACTCATTGTGGATTTGACCCCGACTAGTGTTGGGTTTGTTATTGTAACTATTGTTTCATATTCCCTTAATTAGGGTGTGAAATGGACGTGATCAGTAGGTAGTCGGTAGTTTGGTGGAGGAAAATAAGGTCCCTTTGATTACCGTGGTCGCCTTTCTATGTTTTGTGGTATTTGGATATGTTGGTTATGTTTTAGATTTTCTCTTTGAAGCATTTTTCGCATTTATGAAGGAGAGGGTGTAGTAGAGGAGTTAGCAAATGTCATACTACTCTCCCTTCCTTGTCGCCTCAAGTGATATTTTTTTATCATGAAATTCAACCTTGTATGCACTTCGTCTTGCCATATGGTAAGATTGGTAACCTACTCACTTATATCATAAAGCATAGATGTGACTTCATACATTAGAGTCTCACCCCGTAGATCACAATTAGGGTTAGAAGTTTGCCCATACTCCATGATACCTACAAAATGAGCAAATAAATTAGTAGTAAAGCCCTCACCAAGCTCACTTGATGTCGTTCAACCCTCGTGTGCCACACTTTGCACCAATTGGCTTTTTCGTGCTCAAAATCCTATTCACTCTTGCCTTTTTTTTCCCTCAACTAGTGAATGTCAAAATTGCTAGCAAACGTAAGTACCAAGGTTTCACAGCAAGTTCTAACCATCTTTGGGGTGGAATGGAAGTTGTGTATTCACAAGAACGGATAATTAAAAGCAAACAGACTTGAACCAAGCAATTCACAAAAAAATTAAAAGATAAAAGCACGAAACAATTAGCATGAAATAAATCAAGCACACAAACAACTAGGTTAAAACTTAATATGAACTAATATCAAGTTTACACTAGTTTAGAATAGACAAACAAGAAGAGAAAGATTAATAACTGGACAGAAAATTTGACAGAAAACAAGACAGAAAAACTACTGAACTTCTGATCTTCTGGAATTTTTGCAATTGCAGAACCCTTGCCAACCAAAAATATCTTCCAAACTATGTATGTGACCACTCAAAATTGTTCAAGAAACTTTGATGTTTAGTCTTGACAGCAATTAAACTTCCACTTAGATCAGTGCCTAAAATTACAGAGGCAACTCAAATTTCCAACTGAAACTGTGCAGATTTTGCTATTCAGGTAATAAATTTTCCTGCAGAAAACAGTCCAAAAGGATTGCAAATGAACTATGCAATGGATGCTCAAACTGCATCTCCTTTCCCACCAAAACAATGTGGCACCTAGCAATTGGTTCAAGATTGTCCCAAAACTGCAGACTTGGTTGTCAATATATTGTTAAATATGATCAAGAAACAGAGCTAAACTTTGGCTAAAATTGAAAACAAACTGAATATTTATTATTTACTCTAATGCTAGTCCTAAAATAATAGAAATTAGCAGCCCTAAGAATTGTCCAAAACTGATAAAATATTGGGGCAAAACAGGTGTGAAACTGGTGCAAATATGGTGTAGATTAGTGCAGCAGACTGCGAAACCTTCTCAGGCAACTAGCAGTAAGTGTAGAAATTACAGCCACAGATTCACTACACTACTGCATGTTATTAGCTCAGCAAATAATCAAGAATTTCAAGTTCAAAATAATGTAGAAAAGTGCAGAAATTTGTTTTGAACTACATTGAATAAGTTGTTGCGGATTTGCAAGTATTAAACGTGACTTTTCTTCTCAAAACCTCACTAAGTAAGCTCAAGACAGTGCAAAAATACCACAATAGTGTAGCAAACACAATGAAGAGTTTCAGTCCAATAACTGATACGTTCACATAGATGGAAAGAATTCAACAGATTACAGTCACAACTGATTAGAATAATTGCAGTAAATAATTTGGACCTTCTCGCAACAATTTCAATTTCCTTCACAATAAATTTTGACTTCAAATCTCACAACAAATTCTAACAATTTGGATCAGTACTAGTGCTCTTTGCTGCAGATTTATGGCACAATTTTCTTTGGCTCAAACCAACTCAATTAGTTCCCAAAAGGTTGCAGAATCAACTGTACACAAATTCTAAATAGTGCAGAAGCTTCAAAATAGTGTAGAAACAAGATGTGCAGAACACACACAATGCAACTTTATCAAGCAAATAATCAGTTGTCTAAAATTTCAGACCTTAATTCCTGAAATTTCAGCAGACCTTAGACACTCGATTGGTACAATTCGAAAATTATTCCACAAATACAGTTCTAAGATTTAATCAGTCACCAAAAATTCAAACTCAACTCAGCTTCACAATCAATAGTAGAACAAGATGAATTTAGTCCAGCACTCAGGATGAATTTCAGAAATGATTTAGAACTGAACTCAATTTCAGCATAATGAACTCAAAACTTCCAACAATAATTCCAGAATCCGTGAAGGAATTTCTGTTCTCATTTCACTAAACTTTCAGAAACAACAAGTTTAAGCTCAGAAGAACCAAAGCCGATGTGTCGAGGGTTGAGCAGCCAACGATATAGCTTCAAGAACGCATATGTTGCAGGTTAAAGCTCAATCAAGGCGTAGTTCGAAGTGCAGGTGTCACAACCAAAAATCCCTCCAAAGGGGTCGTGATGGCACCTAGTCTCTAAGACTAGTTAAGCCTAACACCTACTGAATTAATAACAGATTTTAACCAAATAACTATTAAGCATGAACCAGAAATTTTTATATAAAGCCAACAATCCCAAGTAGATATACAACACCCTAAAATCGGTAGTACAAGTCATAAGCTCTACTGAGTTTACTAGAAAATCTCTAAGTATAATTGTTCTGAAATAGAAATAAACAGTACAAAGTAAAGTTTCAGAAGGTGACTATGAGGCCTACGAACGCAGCGACAGGTATACCTTAAAGTCTCCACAGCAATACACAATTAGCTATCTAATGATCAACAAGCTCTGAGATACCTGGATTTGCACAAAAATGTGCAGCAAACATAGCATGAGTACTCCACAGCGGTACCCATTAAGTATCAAGACTAACCTCGGTGGAGTAGTGACGAGGAACAGTCAAGACACCTACTAGACATAATAACCTGTACGATTATGAATATAAAACTTACAGGGAACAATATAAAGCTAAACGTGGTAAGAATAATGTTACAATGCTTGCAATAAGAACTAGAACAACAATTAACAACAAGGAGCCAACAAGTAATAATGTTGTAAAGTAAGCGGAATACAGTTTAAGTTCGGTGAAACCAAGTAAAGAAATACAAGTTACAGCCCAATAAAAACAACCGCTCTCACACAAGATTTATTCAAGAATTTTCCCGAGGTACCACACCTCATAATCACAAATCACGGGTTTCAAATCACGAACCCTAATCCTTGGCATCTTATGCCCACATTAAAAATCACAACCGCACGGACAACTCACGTGTTGCATGAACAACTCAGGTGACAATACCATTAATACCTTATATCTGCACGGATAACTCACGTGCTAAGGGAGTGATAATATCTCATATCTGCACGGACAACTCACCTGCCAACAGTACAACTCTCACACAGAAGGCAAGTATACGAGAATACATGTAAATGATCAATAAACATCAGGGTTCATCTTCTTAGACTGAAATAAGTGACTAATTACGGTGTATGCTTGTGCAATTGTTATAACACGACTCGAGTCAACTAGTAAGATCAGAGACATAGAATGACACGTAGGAAACAATGCAACAAAACGTCAAATACATGACTCACACAAAGTAAGCACATCCTACACAAATATTATCAACAACAAAACTCCTACGCCATCACAAGTCATCACAAATCATCCCCGATATAGCCACTCTTGTCTCACCGCGTGCGCAACAATAAAGTAAATAACCGTTTTGTCTCACCACATGCGCATAATAATATTCCCTCCTTGTCTCGTCGCATGTGCAAACACACGTATATAGCATGTCTTGTCACGCTGCATGTGCAAATATCGATAATAACAATAGCACGGACAACTCACGTATCAACATCCCGACAAATCCTCTCAACAACATTATGTGTGCCAAAACAATAACAATACAATATAACAACTCGCTCCACATGTGCCCATATGCCATATCATTTCCTCACAAACAAGTGCAATACCACAATCACACATAGCCCTCGGCGCAACAACACTGAATACAACAACAACAATAATAATAACTCGGGAGTACAGCAAGTAAATCAACACAAGAATTATAAAACACAATGAAACGGGAGAAAGAGATCACAGTGAAAGACATAACAAGTAATAATGGCTTCAAATAAGAATAACTCAACAATAAGATAGATAATGTGTAACAACGATATCAAATAACATTACTCAACGATAGGAGAGATAAAATGTAATAGTGATTTCAAATAATAATAACTCAACAATAAGAGAGATAGCATGTATCAATAATTTCAAATAAAAATAACTCAACAATAAGAGAGATAACATGTAACAGCAATTTCAGGTAAGAATAAACCACAATAGAAGAGATATGATGTAACAATGGCTTCAAATAAGGATAAATCAACAATGGAAGAGATAACATGCAATAATCACTTCAAATAGGTATAACCAATTACGGAAGAGATAACATGTGATAATAACTTCAATTAAGGATAATCAACCACGGAAGAGACAACATGTAACAGTAAAGAGGCAACAATTACAATTAACGCATGTGAGAGTATATTTGGCAACAAAGATCGGATATGAACCAATCAACTTCAAACAGGGCATGTAAGGGTAAATTTAGCAATAGAGGATATAACATGATAAGGAAACTTCATTTTAATGTACATAAGAGCCTAAGAGTCTAAAACGGTCAAATTTTCATATATAAGTCGTGTACCCACTCGTCACCTCGCATACACGTCTTTTACAAAGTTCAAATAGTGCAAACAAACCAATCCATACAGGGTAGTTCCCCCACACAATGTTAGACAAGATACTACCTCAAAAGGGCTCAATCATTACTCTACAATAGCTTTCCCTCTACAATTCACCTCTACTCGACTCAAATCTAACCAAAATCGACTCAATAACATCAAATAATGCAAGAGAAATCAATTTCAATAATTAAAGTTATGATCTTTGCACAACTACCCATAACCCCACGAGTCCATATATGTGTTTTGTTTCAAAATCCGAGTCCAAATCGACTCTCAAAACTCAAATTCTCATTTTTCAAAATATAGACAAAGTTTCTCAAAGTTTCACTTTGATTCTCATAATTATGATGTTAAAACTCACATATAATCATGTAAAAAGAGTTAAAAAATGAACAAAATAACTTACCCAATGACTGTAGATGAAAATCGCTCTTCAAAATCGCCTCCTACCGAGTCTAGGGTTCAAAGATGTGAAAATGAGACTAAAACTCCCGTCCCTCAGCTTTTTGTCCAGGCGCAGGTGTCGCAATTGCGACATAGGGTTCGCAAATGCGAGAAAATTATCGCAAAAGCTGAGGGACATCCTTCACTCGGAATCACGATTAAGATAACCATCTCAGCAATTAAACCATTCTACTAACTCAACCTCGTAAAACCCAAAACCACAACATGTGATAGACTCTCATACCTGTAAAACTCCCAAATCACAGGTCGTGGCCAAGCCACCCAGAAATCGCATCAAAACCCACGGTATTAGCTAATAGAAAGTCCACCTAAGTCTCATGACCCGCATTAGCAACTAAACCGAAACGATACACACAGGCTATCACAATAGAGTTTCCCCAACTAACGTGAACACATGAACAAAGTACAAGAACCATAAAACATAACCATATATGAAGCAAGGTAGGATGAATTTTACCAATAAATGGGACCGAATCGAAATAACACAAATGCATCTTTATAATCAATCGAAACCACACTTGTAATGACATCATGTGGTGCATCAACCTTCGCCCAACCAGGAAGAGCATAACAATGGACATGACCTCCCTCTCTAGGGCAACTTCCACTTGTCTGACCTCCACCCCTAGTTGGCGGTGCAGGTATAGCAGCAAATGGAGCGAAACTCATAGCCTGAATACCACGCTGTGACAGATATGTCCAGAGTTTGGGACAATCTCTCACCATGTGGCTAGTATCCCCACACTCAAAGCAACCCCTCCACTTACGTGGTTGTGGGAGCTATCTGGTACGGGTACTCTGGGACCCATGGATATCTGAGACACCGCATGAAGCCTGAAGTACAAATTGAATGGGCTGACCCACAAAACCTCTACCATGACATACCCTACCTCCAAAATAGGTATCAGTAGATTCACCTGGTCCACGAGGCCTCTTTGCCTCCCTGTCCTCTCTCTCCTGGCCCTGCATACCCTCTAATCTGCGAGCGATATCTACCACCTGCTAAAATGGAACATCCATCTCCAACTCCTAAGATATGCTAGGTCGGATACCATAACCGAGCCCCTCAATGAACCTGCGGACTCGCTCTCTAACTGTAGAAACGAAATTAGGTGTGTGACAGGACAACTCACTGAATCTGATGGCGTACTCTGATATTGTCATAGTGCCCTAACGCAGCTGCTCGAACTCTGTACGCCATGCATCCCGGAGGGTCTTGGGAACAAACTCCCTCAAAAACATCTTTGAAAACTGAGTCCAAGTGGGTGGCGCTGCATCCGCTGGTCTACCCTCCTCATTAACCTGTCACCACTAATATGCTGCTCCAGACAACTGAAACGTAGTAAAAGCAACTTCACTCATCTCCACAATACACATGGTGCGGAAAATACAGTGGCACTTCTCTAGAATCAATTGCGCGTCCTCGGTAGCTAGGCCACTTTAAGTAGGAGGACGATACTTTTTGAACCTCTCAAGTCTCAAATGATCTTGGTTGGACCTCAGGCTGAACCAGAATAATAGGTTATGCTCGCATAATACCCGAAACCTAACCGAGGTGTACCTGCTACTCTAGAGTAGGGGCAGTGGGAGTCTGAGCTTCTCCCTCGGACGGTGAAGTAGTTGGTGCAACTAGAATCAATCATGCGTTAGCTAATGTACCAAACATGCTCAGGAACTACGCTAACGTCTCCTGAAGTCTCGGGATAGGAACAGGCACCTCTGGTGCCTGTCCCCCAATTGCAGTTACTGGTGGCCCCTCAGCTACTGCTCTGGCAGGCACTCTATCTGTAGCACGTGCTCCTTCTTGGCCTTTACCCCGACCCCTAGTAACACCGACTTTGGGTCGCAGAGTCATCAGTAACTGCAGCTTGTATTCTCACCATATGTGAGAAAATAGAATGTCAAAGGCTCAAACTCCGAAATCAATAAACTTGCACGATAGGAATGAAAGAAGTGAAGTTTCCTAATAGTTTTGTAGCCTCTCGAGGATAAGTACAGATGCCTCTGTATCGATCCACAAGACTCTACTAAACTTGCTTATGATTGATAAAACCTAGAAATCTAGAGGTCTGATACCAACTTGTCACGATCCAAAATTCCTCCATATGAGTCGTGAAGGTACCTAGTCTCTAAGACTAGGTAAGACTAACACTTACTTACTGAATTAATAACAGATTTTAACCAAACAACTATTAAGCATGAACCAGAAATTTTTATATAAAGCCAACAATCCCAAGTAGATATACAACACCCTAAAATCGGTAGTACAAGTCATAAGCTCTACTGAGTTTACTAGAAAATCTCTAAGTATAACTGTTCCGAAATATAAATAAACAGTACAAAGTAAAGTTTCAGAAGGTAACTCTGAGGCCTACGAACGCAGCGACAGGTATACCTTAAAGTCTCCACAGCAATACACAATTAGCTATCTAATGATCAACAAGCTCTGAGATACCTGGATCTGCATAAAAATGTGCAACAAGCATAGCATGAGTACTCCACGGCGGCACCCATTAAGTATCAAGACTAACCTCGGTGGAGTAGTGACGAGGAACAGTCAAGACACCTACTAGACATAATAACCTGTACGATTATGAATATAAAACTTACAGGGAACAATATAAAGCTAAACGTGGTAAGAATAATGTTACAATGCTTGCAATAAGAACTAGAACAACAATTAACAACAAGGAGCCAACAAGTAATAACGTTGTAAAGTAAGCGGAATACAATTTAAGTCCGGTGAAACCAAGTAAAGAAATACAAGTTACAGCCCAATAAAAACAACCGCTCTCATACAAGATTTATTCAAGAATTTTCCCGAGGTACCACACCTCATAATCACAAATCACGGGTTCCAAATCACGAACCCTAATCCTTGGCATCTTATGCCCACATTAAAAATCACAACCGTACGGACAACTCACGTCCTGCACGGACAACTCAGGTGCCAATACCATTAATACCTCATATCTGCACGGACAACTCACGTGCTAAGGGAGTGATAATATCTCATATCCGCACGGACAACTCATGTGCCAACAGTACAACTCTCACACAGAAGGCAAGTATACGAGAATATATGTAAATAATCAATAAACATCATGGTTCATCTTCTTATACTGATATAAGTGAGTAATTATGGTGTATGCTTATGCAAGTGTTCTAAAACGACTCGCGACAACAAGTAAGATCAGAGATTATGAAAGGCACATAGGAAACAACTCAACAAAACATCAAATGTATGACTCACACAAAGTAGGCACACCACTACATAAATATTATCAACAACAATTCCCCTAGGCCATCACAAGTCATCACAAATCATCCCTGACATATCCCCCTTGTCTCACCGCGTGCGCAACAATAAAGTAAATGCTCGTCATGTCTCGCTACACACGCATAACAATATTCCCTTCTTGTTTTGCCACATGTGCAAACCCATATATATAGGCCGCCTTTTCATGCTGCATGTGTAAATATCGATAATAATAATAGCACGGACAACTCACGTGCGAACACCCCAACAAATCCTCTCAACAACATCATGTGTGCAAAAAACATAACAATACAATATAACAACTCGCTCCACATGTGCCCATATGCCACATTATTTCCTTACAAACAAGTCCAATACCACAACCACACATTGCCTCGGCGCAACAACACTGAATACAACAACAACAACAATAATAATAACTCGGGAGTACGACAAGTAAATCAACATAAGAATTATAAAACACAATGAAACGGGAGAACAAGCTCATAATGAAAGACATAACAAGTAATAATGCCTTCAAATAATAATAACTCGACAATGAGAGAGATAATGTGTAATAACGATATCAAATAAGAATAACTCGGCGATAGGAGAGATAACATGTAATAATAATTTCATGATAACATGTAACAATGATTTCAAATAAGAATAACTCGTAAATAAGAGAGATAACATGTATCAATTATTTCAAATAAGAATAACTCAACAATAAGAGAGATAACATGTAACAGTGATTTCAAGTAAGGATAAATCACAATAGAAGAGATAGGATGTAACAATGACTTCAAATATGGATAAGTCAACAATGGAAGAGATAACAGGTAATAATCACTTCAAATAGGGATAACCAATTACGGAAGAGATAACATGTGACAATAACTTCAATTAAGGATAATCAACCACGGAAGAGACAACATATAACGGTAAAGAGGCAACAATTGCAATTAAAGCATGTGAGAGTATATTTGGCAACAAAGATCGGACATGAACCAATCAACTTCAAATATGGTATGTAAGGGTAAATTTAGCAATGGAGGATATAACATGATAAGGAAACTTCATTTTAATGTACATAAGAGACTAAAAGTCCAAAACGGTCAAATTTTCACATATAAGTCATGTACACACTCATCATATCGTGTACACGTCTTTCACGAAATTCAAATAGTGCAGACAAATCAATCCCTATGGGGTAGTTCCCCCACAAAATATTAGGCAAGATACTTACCTTAAAAGCGCTCAATCAATACTCTAAAATAGCTTTTCCTTTACGATTCACCTCCGCTCGACTCAAATCTAACCAAAATTGACTCAATAATATCAAATAGCGCAAGAGAAATCAATTCCAATAATTAAAGCTATGATCTTTTCACAACTACCCATAACCCCACGAGTCCATATATGTGTTTTGTTTCAAAATCCGAGTCCAAATCGACTCTCAAAACTCAAATTCTCATTTTTCAAAATATAGACAAAGTTTCTCAAATTTTCACTTTGATTCTCATAATTTTGATCTTAAAACTCACATATATTCATATAAAATAGCTGGAAATTGAACAAAATCACTCACCCAATGATTATAGATGAAAATACCTCTTCAAAATTGCCTTCTACCGAATCTAGGTTTCAAAACTGTAAAAATGAGACTAAAATTCCCGTCCCTCAACTTTTTGTCCAGGCGTTGGTGTCGCAATTGCGACCTGGGGTTCGCAAATGCGAACCCCGCAAATGTAAAAAAATTATCGCAGAAGCGAAATCTCTCCCATCCCTGTTGTCATCACAAATGCGATGAATAGTTTGTAAATGCAAACTTTGGACCATCGCAAAAGCAATCAAGATGATCGCCGATCACTACTGAACCTAGATCACCTTCGCAAATGCGAACAAAGGGTTCGCTAATGTGAATCTAGCAGACTAAGACATTTCTCGCAAATGCGATCTCCCACCTCGCATTTGCGAGACCTGCAGCACTTGTTCAACACCAGCAACACTAAAACTCTTCCAAACACACAGAAACGCGTACGAAACTCACTCGAGCCTTCGGGGATCCAAACCAAACACCAACACAAGTCTAAAAATATAACATAAACTCGCTCGCGCCATCAAATCATTAAAATAACATCCGAAATCATGAATCGGACCTCCAAAACACATGAAATCAATATGAAACTCAAGAACTTCTAAAAAAACACAATTGTGCGTCTGATTCCTATCAAATCAACTCGGAATAATGCCTAGCTTTGGGGGAAAGTTCCAAATGACGAAACACACCTATTCTAAGTCACGAAACAGAAATCCAAATACGAAAGCTACGAAGTCAACCTACAGTCAAATTTATAAAAATTCTAAGCTTTTAAATTGCCAGTTTTCGGCAAAATAATGCAAATCAACCTACGGACCTCCGAATTCGATTCCGGACACACGCCCAAGTCCAAAATCACGATACGAACCTATCGGAACCATCAAAATACAGTTCTGGGGTCGTTTTCATAAAAGTCAAACCCCAATCAACATTTTCAGCTTAAGCTTCTAAAGTGAGAATCACTCATCCAACTTCATCCTGAAACATCCGAAAATCAAATCCTACTGTGCACACAAATCATAATACATAATATGAAGTCATTCAAGACCTCGAACCACTAAAAGGAACCTTAAAGCTTAAAATAACTAGTTGGGTCTTTACAGCAGGTTCCTGTTCTTCGCCTCCTTCGAGTTCAGCTACAATGAATTCAACTCCAGCGGTAGCTATGGATGGTTTCAACTCAACTTTTGATTTTTAACATCAATTCGCAACCCAGAACTCCAGACTCTATTATTGGACTTCAGCTTTAGGTTGCCAATCCGACTCAATTCCATTAATATCTTCCCAAGGGAGTTCAAATTTGAACTACAAACTCCCAACAACAGCTCGAACAAAGCTCGAAATTAATTTGGAACAAGACTCACTAAATCGACAAACCCTAGGTCATTTTCTGCGTCAATTCCGCCCAATCAGCTCAAGTTTTCGATCGAACCCCTAGAAAATTGATCCCAAATGGTCCAAATCTATAGATTCAGCTTCACAAATGTGTTTTCAACAAGAAACTTAACACACCCAATCGATTTTGAACCCCCAATTTTCAGATTCAAAACAAACCAGACTTTCTCCGAGGTGCGATAATGTTGGGTAATAGACATTTCCCTTCAAAACGTCGAATTGTTAGCTCAAAATCAATGATTAGCTACCAATTTTTCACGGATATCAACGAATTTGCATTAGATTTAATATTTTCGGATCATAATCGATAGAGAGAACACACTTTCTTTCTATTTTGGGAACAAATAATGAAGAACAACATCATTTTCTATTTTAAACATGAATGGACAATGATAGACTTTTCTATTTGTTTTTGAAATTTTTCATTTTTTTTTTATTTTCTGATTTGATGATAATCAAAATAAAGACCCAAGGATTGATAGAACAATCCTCAACCTCCGCTCTGATACCAAGATGATACGGACTATGAACGAAAATACAAATATAGCAAAATACGCGGAATCAAAATAAGAGCTAGACCTACAATTTATTGGAAGAACAAAACCAATTAGGCTAAGGAAACCCTCAAGAGATTGGCAACTCTTGAAAATCCGGATAAAGTAATTAAGCAATTAATCATTCACTATTAATCTCTCATCAACTAAGATTAATTTAACACTAATGAAAGCATAAACAAAGCAATAAAGAAATTAAAGGCATAAACTCATAAATGCATGTCTTCAAGTTTATCATTCAACAAGTCTAACTCTAAATACATTAATGCTTAGCTATTTATACTAGAGTGCTATCTAGGCTAAATAACTGAAATACCCTTACGTAAAGGAAGCTAAGTAGACCTAATTTATAAGACTAACCTAAATAGCGAATTTTTTAAAATAGCATTCTTGATCTTGACTCCTTTAAAATATTCTAATGCTATGATGTTGACTTGAAACTTATCCTCCTTAAGCTTGCTCATCCGGCGCGTATCAACTAAGCCTAGTGTTTGAAAATTTTGGTCACCATTGAAGAATTTGAAGTTGTTAGAGTAGGTTGAAAATTCAAAAATCTTGTTAGATTCAACTCGCGGTTTTAAAGAAAACTGTTGATAATAATTGGGAACACTCAAATCCATTGGTTGGGAGTATTTCAAATTAATTTGGTGATGTATTGTCCCATTTCCGGATGGAGTTTCGCGGGTTGAAATTTGTAGGAGACAAGCCTAATTTTTATAAAAGTGTGTATAAAACTTGTTAAATATTATTACACATTTTTATAGAGTGTATATATATTATTTACAGTAAGTGTATAATTTGTATAATATTGTATACCAAATGTATAAATATTATACACCGGATTTTTAAACACTATTGTAAAAAGATAGTTAGAGTTTTATATAATATTATATACCAGGTGTATAATATTGTACAGTAGTACTAAATTTTTAAACACTGTTGTAAAAGAATAATTGGCTATGAGGCTCTAAACTTAAAAACATGGCTATGTAGTTAAATGTAATGTAGTGTGCTATATGTTTATGCAAATATCCCAAAACAAATCTAGTTGGGAACGGTTCTCTCGACCTTACAATTCAGATTAATCTGAATTCTAAAACAAATATCGAATAATATTGAGTGGGAAACTCAAAAAGTATTACTAGTGCACAATTCACTTGTCAAATTCAAAGTTCAAATGCTCAAGTATGAAATATTCAGAGGACCAAAAAGTCTAAGGCTGCATGAATGTTGATGAATTTCTATTTGCTTCACCTTTTTGACGAGGAACTTGAAGTATCTGAAGTCTGAAGTCACAGGATGTTTGAAGTTTTAGTAAATCACATTATTAATTTATTAAAATTCACCACCAATTTTGAACTTTGAACCTTCTAAGCAAGTCTAGGATATTTTGTGTATTAAGTTCATTCTGCTCCAATTGGTGAGTTAATATCTAAGCTGCAAATAATTGAGCGGTCCAACACTATTTATTGTCCACTTGATACTAAACAGTGTTTGTACAATCATCCATTTATATTATCTGTCTTTTCAGTCTTTATGTATATATATACTTCTTCAGAAAATATTTTATAGCTTTAATCATAAACCTTTTGTGCCTCTTTTTTAAATGTCTTAATTCACATCACTCCACTTATCAGACCAATAAGGGTGAATTAAAAATTGAAGAACCATAGAACGCTTCAATTTGGCCACTGGAAAAAGGCGAAGGTCAAATGAGAGACCGGCAAAGAAAAAGTAATTTTATCCGACTGACGAGATAATTCAATATATATCTTTTTTTTAAAATATTAAATATTTCAAAAGAATTTAAATTTATTAAGACGACTAATATTTAGAATCGAAGGAGTTACCAATTTGTTTATGATAATGATGGAGTAACAAATTAAATGGATATGGATTGATGATAGATAGACATATACTAACAAAATCAAAACTCCTATTTGGTATGTAATGTTTATTTTGAGAAATCATTTTTTAAAAAATATTTTTCGGTATTTGATTGGTACAAAGTACATGGCATATACAAAGTGGACCACCGTCTAAAGTTGTCGATCAATGTTAATTAGTTTGAATATTGAATGATCTTTTTTCTTTTTTGTATAATCATTAAGTATTCGGGTATTCTGATTAGTTTAGATTCACATACGCATAACATCTATTAAAGGAGAAAGTGCTCACTACTAGGAGATTCTTTATTTATAAGCTCAAAGCCGAGAGCTTCGGTTAAGAATGAAAAGATCATATTCATTCCACCATACTTCTTGATAGTGAATACCGGATAGATCTAAATAAAGTTGAATGAATGCATATGATTCATAAACTCAATTAATTTAGGATTATGATGTAGTGTTGAGTCTATTAATTGATTGAAAGGTAAATAATAATACTCCTTGTTCGACGAAAAACAAATACTCCTTGTTCATTGAAGCAAATTATATGAGCAAGAATTAAATTGCTTTAGCCCAAGTCATTTCTTATTTTGATGAATATTATTTTTTCTCGAAAAAATATGTACAGTAATTTAGACAATTAAATACTAAAAACTATTTTTATTATAGAATACGTCTTCCCCCGTAGACACCCTAAATTTGAATCATTTGGAGTTTTAAATGAATTAACGAGATATTGTTTTTTCAACTCTATCAAAAAGACATATTTTCCATTAATACATATTATGATTCTTTACTTTGACGGGTTATAAATATCAAAATTTAATATTTTTGGATATTTTTTCACATCAATTATCAATACCAAATAGCAGTATATTATGTTAATCGATTATTGATGATATTATGCATAGTGTGGTATATCAATAATAATGAAATTAATAGTAAGAGAAAAATTCGTTGACTTTAAAAATCACGAGGGTTCAAGTCCCTTTATCCTCCAAAAAATTTATTGCACCAATACAAAAATTTTGCAAAGCTTGGATTACAAGTGTTGTTGATCGTTGAATCGCTAGACTGAACGAATTAAAATGTTGTTGATAGTTGGATAAAAATAAAAGATAAAGGAAACGAAGACACCCCCCCCCCCCCCAAGCTCCACACATGCCTTGCAGCATAGGACATAAATAAATTAGTTTAAATTTGTACACTAATAATGTACAATTTTTTTGCATTATCAGATAAAGAGCTGCAATGAATAGGCATTAATAAATTTGATATGATAACCTGAAAATTAAATTACTATCTTATTATAATAAATTAAATTGCAGCAATAATGCTAAATTCTTTACACGGTCATTATACAAAACGTAAATCCTAAATAAATAGTTGCTCCATCTTTCCTGTGCTTGGTTTTCTTCCCTACTTTTTAATATATTTTTTGGAATTCCCATGACTAGAAGCTGTCCAAGCAATAAATAACAACCCCAAGAAAATTAATGTAAAAGGGGTCAAGATTAAAGAACTGGAGGCAAGTGGAAGCTAGAAACATCCCCCATGCACCAACATGTACCGGTCAGTTTTAGTTTATACTTTATTGTCTCTTTCTTTTAACTTTTCTCTCGGTTTTCGGTACTTATATTAAAATTGTACCCCAATTAATTTAAATTCATATTGCGTAAAATTCATTAAATATTTTGAAGCATTTCCTATTATAACTTTTTCTATTCATAGAGCTCGAACTCGAAATTTTTAATTAAGAGTAAAGGAATCATATCTACTCAATCACAATTATTAATTGTAATAATACGTTGTATATGTGTGTGATGAAAGGTTGATTAGTTCATCGTTGCAACTTGTAGCTCGTCACGTTCTAATTCGACCCCATTTTTCTTTGTTTAAATTGCATTTGAATATTAACGAATTAGACGACAAACTATTGACTAATAACAATCCCAAATCTGATCACTTTCACAATTAGTTTTTCGGTATAACCATCAGGTATATATTCAAAATTTGTATATTGACCCAACTTATTATTTGCACAGGATATTATCTTTATTGGAAGTAAAACACCTCCTAATGAAAGATTTTCCATTCATAAAGCTCGAATTCGAAATTTATGGTTAGAAATCAAAACTCCCTCACACTTCATTGTTCTTTCACAATGTATTCATGTCTTACTTAGTATTGTTAAAAATTTGAATTGTGATTATCGTTCCAGTATATGTATATCTCTTCTTTACATTTATTTTGGGGGAAAAGCTCAAATGAGACACCAAATAGTGTACACTTTATATATCCAATTGTATTTTTTTTTGTTTTTACATTTTTCTTGTTTCTTGATAACAAAGCTAGCAAGGAAGAAAAGGGATGAATGAGTTGACTGTTAGCACTCACTATGTTACAAACCTATAGACTTTTCTTCATATTTTATGTGTACATAAATTTTGGTCTTTTCTGACTTTTTTGGCTTATCTTCATCCAATCTTTAAGCTGTTGTATCAAAATGAAAGTCCAACAACAGACAGAATAGACCATAACCTCCTCCAATCCAAAAGATATTTTAATTAGTTTTAAAAAAACTTAAAAATTGTTAATCATTTGGAATGACTATTTCTCTGTTCGGAAAAGAAAGAATAGTCTAAGTTTTAAGAACCCAAATATTGTTTATTTCTTAGTGACCTACATGATTCAATACAAAGAACGCCACCAATATATTATAACGAAATTTGTTATAAAATGAATGTTTATTCCAAAAGAAGGGAATACTCACCTTCTCTACATCTGATTAATAATTCCCTAACCTTTTTTTCTTTTTCTTTTTTTGGTTATGGGATCCCCTTACCTCCCTAACCAACAAAAAAAAAAGGAAAGAATTTAAATCGGATTACTCAAAAAGTAAAATTTTGTCTTATTTTGTGATTCACTTGGTTGCATTTTTATTTTCCGTATAAGTAACACCAATATAATTTTGTAGTTCTGCAAAAGCTCTTTTTAGAAGGTCAAAGTTAATATTGAAAACAAGAATTTATCCCAATTTATGTAGTTTAAATTAAACAAATCACTAGTGCTAAATAATCCAGGAATTATCAATCTCCGCATTATAATTTCATCATAATTTTGTCCGTAAAACACACATGATCCGGTAAAGGGATCGTTTAGTTTAAAACAGGATTATCCAAGAATTATAATCTCACCTCCTATATGGATAAATAATAGTACCAAGTTTTTGGTATAAAGTTATACTGGTAATAGCTGATACGACGGATGCAATCCCAAATTTTATACCGGATTACTAACCAAACGACCCCGTAGTATTTGTCCTAAAAATAGAGTCTTTTTGTCTCCTATTAAAAAGGAGATATTGCCTGTAGTAATAACGGTTTTACCCGCAAAGACTATTTCAGGTAAATCTAAGAGACTTTTTGCCTCAAAAGTTTCAACAAGACTAATGGTCAAAGCCGCACTTGTCAAACCCAACGCCAATTCAGAGAAAGTCATCAGAAAGCAGCTACAAGGGAAACCAAAACCAACATTTGTTTCCTCTATTTCAGCTTAAATTTCCAAGGGAAATATTATATTCCAGTCTTATAATCTGATAATATCTCTAGAAGGGTCAGTTTTTCTTTGTTCTTATTCAAAAAACATATACCAATTGCAAACTTATTAGCATATATATATAGATCTTATTCACTCATATAGTGATAATCTTACTTTTTGCATCAAGATTCCAGCTTTCTTCTGATTCTTGAAAAAAGTTTATATTTCTATTTTTGTACTTTTTTCTCCATATTTGGCCCTAGGAAATCCTTAGTTAGCTAACAACTTTGGGTTTTCCAAATTTGGGGAAAACTATTATATTCACTGATATCCTACTTTCTGCTTCAAAGATTTCAGCTTCCTTCTGATTCTTGCATCTGGGGTCTAGCCATTTATCCTATCTTTGCTGAGCCCTTTTGTTTTGTCTATCCAATTCACCTTAAAAAGGAGGTTGGAGTTTTAAAAAATTGATTCTTTACATTTTGTCTATCCAATTCACCCTAACTCCGAGCCCGTTAAAAGAGGCAGTGCTCTCTACTCGGTTAAGGGTGGAGGGATTTCATTCAACGCATCACACTTCTTGGTGGTGTGTTAAGCTAATTTCTTGGATTCTTTTATGATATGGGAGACTGTGAAGCTACTCTTCCTGTAATGGAGGATGAAGAAAAACTGATTGTAGCTGCACTGCAGATTGTGAAAGCATTGGAAAAGAAAAGGAATTTAACACATGATGCAAGAAAAATTCTGGCTGATTTAGGCTCTCAATTGTCTTCCTTGAGTGAAAACAAACCTGAGAAATTATTTGGTGAAACTGACGACACTATAGAGAAGTTCAGTGAGCTTGAGGAGCAGCTTAACATAGTGCAGAATAAGGTGATGAGCTGGGAAGTGGATCAATCTGTTATATGGGATTGTGGCCCTGAATATGCAGATGATTATTTGAGGTCAGTGGATGAAGCTCGAAAACTGATTGAACGGTTAGAGAGTTTGAATGTGGATAAAGATAGTAAAGAGGATAAGCTTTTGTGCAGGGCTCATGAGGTTATGCAAATAGCCATGAATCGGCTTGAGGAGGAGTTTAGGCACTTGCTTGTTCACAACAAGCAGCCTTTTGAGCCTGAGCATATGTCTTTTCGTTCAAGCGAAGATGATGAGGGTTCTATTGTTTCATTTGGAGATGACTCAATAGAGGATGTGGTTCAAAGAGATAGCATGAGTAGGCGCTCAGAGGAATACGTCGTTGAACTTGTGCATCCGGATGTGATTCCTGACTTAAGGTGCATTGCCAATTTGATGTTCAATTCAAATTATGGTAGAGAGTGCTCGCAAACATTTATCAGTGTTAGAAAGGATGCCTTGGATGATTTCCTATTCATTCTTGAAGTAGAGAAATTGAGCATAGAGGATGTGATGAAGATGGAATGGAACTCATTGAACTCCAAAATCAGGAGATGGATACGGTGTATGAAGATCTTTGTGCGCGTCTATCTTGCCAGTGAAAAATGGTTAAGTGATCAGATTTTTGGTGATCTTGATTCAGTTAGTTCGGTTTGCTTTGCTGAATCTTCAAAAGCTTCAATACTGCATCTTCTGAAATTTGCTGAAGCGGTGGCTATTGGATCTCATCAACCGGAGAAGTTGATTCGGATTCTTGACATGTATGAGGTGCTTTCAGATCTTATCCCAGATATTGATGCTCTGTACTCTGATGATGCTGGATTATGTGTTAGAACCGAGTGCCAAGACATCCTCGGAAGCTTGGCCGATTGTGCAAGAACAACATTTCTTGAATTTGAGAATGCTGTTGCATCCAGCATATCGACGAATCCTTTTCCTGGTGGTGGAATACACCCTCTCACGAGATACGTTATGAACTACATGAAAACTCTTACAGATTATAGCAAGATCCTTAATAAGCTTCTGAAGGACAACGAGCAAGAAGATTTGGTGGCGATTTCACCAGAAATGACACCGGATAGGGAAGAGGACAACAGTAACAGAATTTGCTACATTTCTCCACTGGCTCAACATTTTCGATCCTTCACTTCAATTTTGGAATGCAACCTAGACGATAAGTCCAAGTTATACAAGGATGAATCACTAGGTCACCTTTTCTTGATGAATAATATTCATTACATGGCTGAAAAGGTGAAGAATTATCATGATCTAAGAACAATACTAGGCGATGATTGGATTCGCAAACATAATTGGAGATTCCAACAGCATGCAATGAACTACGAGAGAGCTACTTGGAGCTCCATCCTTTCGTTACTTAGGGACGAAGGGCTTCAGAATCCAGGCTCAAATTCTATCTCTAAAACTCTGCTCAAAGAGAGACTGCAGAGCTTTTATCTTGCATTTGATGAAGCTTACAAGAGTCAGACAGGTTGGTCAATAGCTGATTGCCAACTTCGTGAAGATCTTCGGATCTCAATATCTCTTAAAGTTATTCAAGCATATAGGACATTTATCGGAAGGCACACTAACCATATTAGTGACAAATACATTAAGTACAGTGCCGATGACTTGGAGAATTTCTTGTTGGATCTCTTTGAGGGATCTCCAAGATCATTACATGGTTCTCACAGGAAATGAGCTTAATGTATTAAGAGATTTCTGTCAAAATGAGATCAAGATTTTCTCATTCTCAATTTGTTAGTTAGATTGTAAATGATGTCCATTTTATAATAGGTTGATTGTTTCACTTTTGTATCTTCCCAAAGTGAAAAAGATCTCTAAGAGTTATTTCCCTAATGTATTTATTAACTTTTTTGACATCAAAATTTGGTTTTTCAGATTGAATGACATGTTTTACTTTCTGGAATGCATTGATTTGATATTTGTTTTGGTTTTTCAGATTGAATGACATGTTTTACTTTCTGGAATGCATTGATTTGATATTTGTTTATAGTTGTAGGATTCACAGCTTGATACTTCAGAAAAAGTGGGAGTGAGCATCATAACTTTCATACCGATTTCGGTGGGGTTAGTATGCTGAAAAATAAGATATGTAACCTGCTATAATAGGTTAAATTTTCACCGACAGTGTAAAAGTTCCGTTAGAATGTCCGTTAATATACATTGAATCCAAAACCGAAACAGATACTTTTGTAACTCACTCTACTGCAAGCTTTATACTATTCCTGATTTACAGTCACCACAAATTTGCTTAATGGCTTTTTTCTCTGATCTGAGTGTGGAGGAGATTTAGTTTAGTCGTGACTCGTGAACCAAAGATGTAACACTTGAAGAACCTTAACATCCTTATCCTAGTAATAACAAATCTTATTAACTAGAATTGAGGTATAGGAACATGACTATTTATGTTAATACCTTATATATATTTACAACTGGGATCAAATCATTACTTTTAGAATGCAAATAGTGTGTTGTATTATTGAACTGTTGGGTAATTGTTAGTATCAATATGAGTATTTGGATTATGTATCATTGTATCTTTGCCTAGACCTCAATATCCTTTTTATGCTTATTCATACTCTATGGGGTGAGAAACTCCCCGTTCCCTTCTTCGCCTAATTCGATCTAACTCGGTTTGAGAATTTTTTTTCATAAATTTCTTTCACCAAGTCATCATCCGCAATCAGCTCTTATATCGTGGTATCAATGGGTGAGTTCCTTTTTTGTCTTGTCCGAAAACTTTCCATATTCTTAATTGGAGAAAGACACGTTTATGGATAAATAAATTAAATCTGCTTATGTTGTCTAAGCAAGCAAGCTGGAATAGCTCAGTTGGTTAGAGCGTGTGGCTGTTAACCACAAGGTCGGAGGTTCAAGCCCTCCTTCTAGCGAAATAAGCTTTTTAATTTTTTCAGTTTTCTACTATACGAATTATTATTTGACTTTTGCCTATCAAATTTCTTTTTTTCTTGTAAAAAGTAAAAACATGAATATGATGGCTTAAAATTTTGAAAATGTGATTAAATATGCATCATAATGAACTCTAAAACACTTAATATGCAAACTCCAGAAAAATTCATCTGTTCCTGTTCCAATTTAATAGATATGCTTCTGTAAATGGTTCAAGGGAATTGAGAACTTGACAATTTGAGCAATGAGAGAGAGAAACTGAGAAAATGTAGTTGGGGGGGGGGGGGGGGAATGGGAAAAAATATAAAACATGAGGGGCATTCCGAGAATTGAACTCGGGACCTCTCGCACCCTAAGCGAGAATCATACCACTAGACCAAATGCCCTTATTTGACTATTTGAGCTCGACATAATATCAATTTAACGTTTTCCTATATAAGAACATGCCTGCTTTACAGAGAAAATATTTGCCCCTTTTTTGCATATTCTTTACGTTAAATGCCATCGCACAGTTTAGTAAATAACGTGAACATCTGAGGCATTTTAATGGCTCATTATCTTGAAACTTCCATGTAGGCCCCACATATTTTCAGTTGTTTTACTGGGTTGATACTGTGCTTTTCATTTTTCTATCTTACTCTTATATATATTTTGTATCTCTATTAGTAGGCTTCTCATATTAAAATGTGCTCTGTTTCTTTTACTTCTTGCCATCATGTCTTATGTGGCTTTATCTTCCTTCTTTTCCCTTTTTGTGCTTCTAACAATTTTCATGCTTATATATGGTATGAAATTAACATTATACTATAAAAAGGAAATTATTTCTCCAATAAATTTCTTGTGAAGCTCTAAATTAAAATATTGTTATATTTTGCTTCAAATCCCATCTATGTTCGCATATTGGTTATTAGTTAGAAATTACTCTTAATTTAATTTGATTATTATTTAAATTTGTATTTCTTATATTTGCCCTAAATTCAATGGACCAGAATATCTATATTATGTGAAAAAAGCCAAATATGTACAATATTTTAGTTAAGTAGCTTCTTGAGTAGCAAGTGATATGTATATTTATATTAATACTTGAAACTGATTTGCTTATCCTAAAAAATTAAGAAATGGTATAAATTTCTGTTGATATTCCTTCAAAAAATATATCTTACACTTACTTATTATTTACAACTATCTTTAATATCGTACTCGAAATTTAAATATAATAATTTTATAAAAAAATTTAGCTAAGATAAATTAAATGTCAATCAAAATATAATGTTCAATCTAAAGAAAGTAGACGACATAAGAATATTTCAAAGAATAAATATTCATTAGCTAAAAATATAGACAAAACATACCTAAGCAGTTAATATTTTATAGAATTTTCTCTAATACTTGAGAACATTGATAAAAAATAAGAAAACTTTATGCAATATGGTCTATGGGAATACCAGTTAATCGAGTATAATCTTTCAACACAATATATAGATTGCAATGTTGGGCCTCTGGGCAGCACGGGCTTTACTTCCGCTAATATATGAGAAAGCACTAGAATTTAGGTGGATAAACTAGTAAGTTTTCTAGAGAAAAACTACTATACCATTTATCATGTTATTATTTATCAATCACTAGATTCCGGGGAGGAGCTAGAAGCCAAATAAAGATTTGGCTGAACCCGATATCATTTGTTTAAATAGTATATTTATTTTTAATTTTTTTACTACATATGTATATATAACAAAATTTGAAAGCACTTGAAATTATCGTTCTAATATTTAAAACTCATAAAGGTAAAATATTGGCTCCACCTCTAGCTAGATTGTGAGGTTACGTTTTGAAAATGAAGGTGGAATATCGATTTAATATCTCATAGGAAAGATATAAAAGAAACCAAATATTCCATGATATGTTCTCAAACCACCAATGTGACTTTTGGACAGATAATTTTAAGTCCCTGAAGGAAGGAAAAAATACAGAATATGGTCATAGTAAACCAACAGAAATAAAGAGAAACTATAATATATGGGATATTACGTGGTCAACGTTATTAATTGTCAATTTATTAAAAACGTTATTTCTTTATTTAGAGTTGTGTCACGTACTTAGTCTTCAACTAAGCACACGTGCGGCACTTGACAATTTGCTCACGTTCTTGTTATGCCAAGTCAGACTTACTACACTAAAGATCGCTAAGGGAATGTTAGAACACAGGAGAATTGCCAAAAGAAGCTTTTGTATTAGAGAGAACTTGATTGTTTTGCTTGATGAGATACAAATGGATAACCCCCTTTATATACTAGTTTCATAGGGGCTAGTAAGTAAATAATAATTATTACACAAGGCCCTTATTATTTACAAGTAAGTCCATTCTCTAAAATATTCTACATAATTAGAATCTTCTAAGGACTTTCCTAGCAATTTCATAGGGTTATAAAGTCTTCCATGAGAAATCTCCATATTTCTCTAGAACCTTCCCACGTGTGCTAGTCTATTTTATATGTAAGCTTCCACATGGCGTTAATATATGCCAAATGGCACATACGTGGCATGATGATGTGGCGGGTCATGACTCTCTCCCCCACCCAATTTTGTGCCGCTCTCGGCACAAAGCATTGACATGTACCATGCTTCATTTGCATGGCGCCAATATAGGCTTTGGAATCCCCTACTTTAGGCTTAGATTCCAAGCGTATCCCCCTAATACAGGCGGTCATTCCTGTGTCCCCCTTGTGTGCCAGATCAAAATTCCCGATCATTGTTGTAAGCTTCCCCAACTCTGGGCATTCACTTGCCCGATGTGATCCTTTACAGAAGTAGCACCCTCCCTTAGGCACATACTTGCTAATATTTTCCGGCCCCTTGGCGTTTCTATTGGATCCTTGTCCGTTATAGGATGGCCCCTTGCCATTGCCCTTGTATATCTCGGCTATGCCTTTCCCGTTGTCCTTGTCATTATCTCCCCTATCTCTCTCGGCATTGCCTTCTTTGGACTTAGCATGCTCCATCTTGAATTTAACGAGCAACTCGGCTACCCCTATGGCCTCGTCCATGTTGGCTGCTTGATGTCTTCTTAACTCCTGCTTTACCAAATTTTGCAATCCATCGATGAAGTAAAAGAAGGAATCTTCCTTGGACAATGACATGATTTGCATCATTAAGGAAGTGAACTCGTGCACTTACTCCCAAATTGTGGCCATTTGTCGGAGCTCCCTTAGCTTCCGCCTAGCCTCGTACACCACATTCATCGGGTATAATTGCTTCTTCAACTCCTTCTTGAATTGCTCCCACATCTTAATCTTGCATAGCCCCTTCTCCGTGTCAGCACACTTTCGACGCCGCCATAGGCAACCTCGGTCAAGTACATTGAGGCGTTGCGTACCTTAACAACTTCGTCATTGTAACGACTCGAACGGTCGTTTTGAGCATTTACTCTCCTTTCAACTATTTGAAGTCTTGAATAACTTCCTACGAGGTATTATGACTTGTATGAATTGTTGGTTTTTTGTTTTAAGGTATTTCGGAGTTAGTTTGGAAGAATGAATTTTCATGTTGGAAACTTAAGTTGAAATAGTTAACCGGATATTGACTTATATGTAAACGACCTCGGAATTTAATTTTGATGATTCCAATAGCTCTGTATGGTGATTTTGGACTTAGGAGCGTATCCGGAAAATTATTTAGAGGTCCGTAGTGGAATTAAGCTTGAAATGACGAAAGTTAAATTTTGAGAAGTTTGACCGAGGGTTGACTTTTTGATATCGAAGTCGGAATCCGATTCTGGAAATTAGAATAGCTTTGTTATATCATTTATGACTTGTGTGTAAAATTTGAAGTCATTCCGGATTGATTTGATGTATTTCGGCATAAGATATAGAATTTGAAAGTTCAAAGTTCATTAGGCTTGAATTGAGGTGCGATTCATGGTTTTAGCGTTATTTGATGTGATTCGAGGCTTCGACTAAGTTTGTATGATATTTTAGGGCTTGTTGGTATATTTGGTTGAGGTCCCGAGGGGCTCGAGTGAGTTTCGGGGTAATTTTGGACCATTTCTAGGCTATTTTTAGTTGTTGGTTTCTGCCTACAGAGGTGTGCATCGCGATCGCGAACATTTGGTCGCGTTCGCGGAGAGCAAACATCAGTTTGGGGCCTTGTGAATCGCGATCGCGTAGAACAAAATCTCTGTTGCACTTACCCAACTTTAGAAGCTTATATATCGCAATCTGTAAGGAATTTGGAGATGATCCTAAAAAGAAAGTTGTAGCCCTTGATGTCTATTCTTTAGAAAGGTAAACTATTTGTAATTTGGAGTTGTGTACAAAATTTTATGGTAGATACACTATACGTTGTCTGGGAAGAGTTTGGAAATCTCTGTTGCACATGGCTGACTTTGGAAGCTTATATCTAGTAATTTATAAGGAACTGGGAGATGAGCAACAAATAAAAGTTATAGCCCTTGATGTCTAGTTTTCATAAAGTTAAACCATTTGCAATTTTGAGTTTTGTACAAAAGGTTATGACCATTATACTAGAGGTTGTCTGGAAGAGTTGGGGAGTTTATTTTTCGCGATCATGAAGAGCAATTTTGGGGCTGAGAAAAGTTGTGCTTCGCGATCGCGAAGAGTAAATACCTGGGTAGTAGCTATATTTCGAGGTTTCAGCCATTTTTAACATATTTGGAGCTATGGAGCTCAGATTGAAGCGATATTTGAGGCGATTTTCACCATATCCGAAAGTGATTGGGGTAAGTGTTCTATATCCGAAAGTGATTATACTTCATGATTTTATGGTTATATTCATCATTTATTTCTGATTTAAATGGAAGAAATCAAGTTTTTTGCAAAATCTTCCAAAAACAAAATTTTAAGATTTGGAGGTCGAGTTGTTATCGGACTTTGATAAAATTGGTATGGTTGAACTTGTTTCGGAATGGGGGTTCGGATTTTGTAACTTTTGTAGGGTTCCGAGACGTGGTCCCTACGGGTGATTTTTGAGCTAAATTTCGGATTTTGTTAGAAAATTAATATTTTCTTATGGAATTAATTCCAATAAATTTTATTGACTGAATCGAATTAATTGTGGCTAGATTCGAGGCATTTGGAGGCCAATTCACAAGGCAAAGGCATAGTGGAGTAAGGAATTACACGGTTGTTTGAGGTAAGTAACACTTCTAAACTTGGTTCTGAGAGTATGAATCCCCGAATTTGGTATGATATAAATTGTTTGAAGGTGACACACACGATAGGTGACAAACATGTGGACGTGCACCATATAAATTGTGTCTTGAATAAATCCTGTGCAATTGTAAGATTAACGAATCATGTTATTATCTGAACATTCTCCACGTGTTAGAGAAATTGAGTTGAGACTCCTAATAAAGATCATGTTTAGGCTACGTGCCAATATTTTAGGACCTATGGGGTTGTGTCTCTGTTGAATCAATTGTTCAAAAATATACATTTCATACTCAGTAATATTTGTCCATTGTGAGGGTATTTATGGGATTGAGTTGCGCGACGCAGTAGGCCATAATGGCTTTATACTTTACTATTTTATGGATTGGGACTGCCCGCCTGCAACAGGCCTTATTGGCTTTATTATATAATGGATCGGGGTTGCCCACCTACAACAGGCCTTATTGACTTTATTATATAATGGATCGGGGTTGCCCGCCTGCAGTAGGCCTTATTGGCTTTTATTATTAAACGGATCGGGGTTGCCCGCCTGCAATAGGTCTTATTGGCTTTATTATTATACGGATCGGGACTGCCCGCCTGCAGTAGGCTATATCGGCTTTATATAGCGCTTGGACTGAAGGAGCCCCTCCGAAGTCTGTACACACCCCCAGTGAGCGTAGATGATTATATATATTCGGGATGAATTTTTCAGTTCATGGACTTGCCTTACTTATTTATATTGTAATGAATTTACCTGGACATGGATATTGTACGTATAATTTACATTTGGGGATAAACTACCCCAGGGCTGGATTGGCCTTATACGGTACTGAGTGACTGACTATCAGTCGATGTATATTTATATACGGGTTGGAACACCCCCGGGCTGGATTGGCCATAAATAGTACCGAGTTACCGAATAATTGGTGACCAATATTTACTTGAGGTCTTTCTACTGAGATGTTATATTCCTCATATCATGCAGTATTGATCTATTTTACTTGTACTGAGTTTAAATATTGAACTTGAAAGTATGCCTACATTGTTATACCATTATTTATACTTGACTGTACCTGTGGAGCTCGTCACTACTTTCAGCCAAGAGGTTAGTCTTGTTACTTATTGAGTTAGTTATACTCAAACTACACTTTGCATCTCGTGTGCAGATCCATGTGCTCTCGGATACGGCGGCTGCTAGATTTCGAAGTTAATTATGTTGGAAACTATCAAGGTAGCTGCTTGACGTCTGCAGACTCGATTATTATACTGTTCTATATTTTCAGACAGTGATTTTTATCCGTCAGACTTTGTATTCATATTAGATGCTCATGTACTCAGTGACACCAGATTTTGGGAGTGTTATATTTGAAATTGTGAGTTTTTTCCGTTGAATTTAATTATTTTATTTTCAAACTTAAAAGATATGGTGGTTTATTGAGATTGTTGGCTTGCCTAGTATTGAGATAGACGTCATCACGACATGTGAGATTTTGGGTCGTGACAGTCATCCTCCTTGACTACCTCAAAGTACTTGTCCATCCAAAGTAAGTCACCCACATCGCATACGTGTCATGCACCGCCATACTCCTTTTGCTTAGGGACCTTCATTTTTGTCCCTTTTGCAAGTATCACGCCCTTGGTAATTCCGACCATGGTTTCCTACAAAGCTTCCTTCTAGCAATCTCTTGTATTCTTTCTAACATTCCTTTAGTCATAATCCTTGCTCTGATACCACGTTATCACGTCCTTAGTCTTCAACTAAGCGTACGTGCGGCACTTGACAACTTGCTCACGTTCTTGCTATGCCAAGTCAACCTTACTACAGTAAAGATCGCTAAGGCAATATTAGAACACAGGAGAATTGCCAAAGAAAGCTTTTATATTAGAGAGAACTTGATTGTTTTGCTTGATGAGTTACAAATAAATAACCCCATTTATATACTAGTTTCAAAGTGGCTAGTGAGTAAATAATAATTATTACACAAGGCCCTTATTATTTACAAGTAAGTCTCTTCTCTGGAATATTCTACATAGCTAGAATCTTCTAGGGACTTTCCTAATAATTTCATAGGGTTATAAGGTCTTCCATGAGAAATCTCCATATTTCTCAAGAACCTTCCCACATGTGCTAGTCTATTTCATATGTAACCTTCCACATGGCGTTAATATATGCCAAATGGCACATACGTGGCATGATGATGTGACGGGTCATGACAGTTGGGACCAAATTGTTAACACATGCGAGTTAGAATGAGACACACAAAGCATCATGTGTTTACGTAGAATTTTGGGAAGGGTCGCACTCCAAGTGGGTGTGAACTGTGTGATCAGTGATGTAGGCAGCCTACCCTAATACAAATATCAATGACTGATTTCATGGCTCGAACCCGTGACCGTGACTGTGACCTATAGGCCACACGGAGACAACTTATCTGTTTTAACTTTTAAATAATTTGAGATTGAGGTATACTAGTGACCAAAATACCGATTTTAACTAATTTGAGACTGAGGTATACTAGTAATCAAAATTTAAAAAGATGTATACTAGTAATCAAAATTTAAAAAGATGTTCTGCAAACTCTTTTCTTTTACGTGATTCCAACAACATACATTAGTTGTTGACTTGTTTCTGTATGTAGATAACCAAGTTGAATATAGGGAATGCACCATCACGTACCATTGACACTACAAAATATTTTGGGATTCTCCAAACCACATTATTTTGGGTGGTTGGGTTTAATTTTTTTGAAGTAAGACTAAAATAGTACAGTGGAAGTTCGTCAAGAATAATTGAGATTAAAAAAAACAGTCGTAAAATAAAATATTAGTTAATTTGAGACTGAGGTATGCTGGTGACCAAAATACCGATTTTAACTAATTTGAAACTGAGGTATACTAGTAATCAAAATTTAATAAGATGTATACTAGTAATCAAAATTTAAAAAGATGTTCTGCAAACTCTTTTCTTTTACGTGATTCCAACAACATACAGTAGTTGTTTCCAGCGGCAGATTCAGAATTTTAATCAAGGGGTGTCAAAATATAAATAATTAGATATATCGAAAAGTCAAGGAGAATCAACGTATAGTAAACATGTATAAAATTTAAAAAAATATCTAACAAAATAGTATAATTTTTCAGCGAAGGGATGCCGCTTGACACCCCTTGCTTCAATGTAGCTCCCCCACTGATTGTTTCTGTATGTATATAACCAAGTTGAATATAGGGAATGCATCATCACGTACCATTGACACTACAAAATATTTTGGGATTCTCCAAACCACTTTTTTTTGCGGGAGGGGGGGGGGGGGGGGGAATTAGTTAGCTTTTAGTGAAGGGTTTGGAGAGCTCGAAAGACAAGCAAGTTATTCTAGAATAATTTATATAAAATAATATTTTGAATTTTTTTGAAGTAAGACTAAAATAGTACAGTGGAAGTTCGTCAAGAATAATTGAGATTTAAAAAAACAGTCGCAAAATAAAATATTAATTAAATTGGAGATTCAGGAGATCGAATCTTGTACCTCTAGCATGCAAATCAAGCGCTATATCATTTGAGCTACATCCCCATATTAGAAAGACGATACTGAAATAATCTACATCTATTTGATAAAAATATATCGAAGGTTTTAAAAAACATCTTTCTTTTTGGAAAAAACTATCAAATAAACACTAGTTCAAATTTTGGAGGAAATAACTTTTTTTTTCTTGTGAAAACTGTTAAACAAACACAACTTCAAAACTCAAAAAATAAAATTTTGGCAAAAAGCACTTTTCACCTTGTTTTTGCTCTAAATGGCATAAACATTTAGAGATGGACCTAACAGTTGTATAAATGCCAAACAATAACCTAATTGATCCTGCTACCGAGTGAAATATAGTTATGCATTATTTGTTACCTCCAAAATAGGTCTAATGAAAATCGAGTCAAGAATAATTCATTTGTGCTTTTAATCGCTGAAATTGTCACGGCCCAATTTCTACAATGGGGCCGTGATGGCGCCAACGTTACCCTAGGCAAGTCAACAGTGAATTAAACCATGCCATTTCTTTTTTAATAAGTTTTCAAGTAATTAAATTCTGTTTAATAAGAAATTGAGTGAAAAATTCAATAAATGAAACGAAGACAACTGAGTGGCAATCATAGTAATATAAGTGCTCCAAAACCATAAAGTCTACTAGTGTGTGTGTCAGGACCTGGTGTCACAAGTGTATGAGCAACTAGTAGAATATACAAAACTCTAACTACTGTCTGAAATAAAGTAGACATAATATAAATACAAAAGAGACTCTAGAGGCTGCAGAACGGCTCAGGAAGCAGCTCACCACTAGGCCTCGGGATATTTGGGATGTGCACGCGGTAGGACCGCCAGATGCACCTGCCTCAGATCATGCACGGTTAGTGCAGAAGTGTAGCGTGAGTACATAAATAACATGTACCTAGTAAGTATCTAGTCTAATCTCGAAGAAGTAGTGACGAGGGGTCGACATCGACACTTATTATGGGCTAACAATAATAATACAAAAATTCTAAATAAGCATGAGTTATGTAAATAATAATGACAACTCAATGACAAGAAGGAATGAATAATTCTTTCACATTTAGTAATTTCCAAGCCAATTTTTTGCCATTAATAATCAAAACCTCAGAAAACATAAAATAATATCAAGTATAATTAGGCTCTGAGTGTTATTAAGCACGATTTATGCCGAGGTCGTACGACCCGATTCAGAATAACGTGTACATTGCCGAGGGTCGTACGACACGAACCATAGATGCATCTAATCTACTGTCGAGACGTTTGGCCCGCTCCACAAGAAGAGATGATACTTTATGAACATCCGATTTAAAAGTTATTACGAGGCTAATACACAAAGAAGCACAATTTCTATAGTGATCAAATAACCCACCAAAACTCAAGTAAGTGAAATCTTGTCTTTTACAATCCTTTTATCAAGTTCCAATATATTTTAGGCAATTTAATTAACAAGTAGAGTGCAAACATGACAAGTATTTCATGATTTGGGTCCTAAACTACCTGGACATAAGCATAATTAGTAGCTACGCACGAACTCTCGTCACCTCGTGCGTACGTAGCCCCCATAATTAGAAGCAAATATTAATTTAAATCACCTATGGGGTAAATTCTCTCTTACAAGGTTAGGCAAGAGACTTACCTTATCTCAAAGCTCGCCTTTCGGCCTCAAATTTACTCTAAAGCCTCAACTTGGTGCTGAACAATCCGAAACTATTTAAAGGTTGTATAAATTAATCAATACATATTCAAAAGTCTGTATTCTAACTATTAGAGTGATTACCCAACCCCAATTGAAGGATTCCTAAAATTCACCCCCGGACCCACATACCCGGATTCTAGAAATTTTCGAAGAAAGTTGTTACCCATAGCCTCACGAACTCAATTATATGATTTCACTCAATTCCAAAATCATTTTTGTAGTTAAATCTCATTTTTATCAAAACCTAAGTTTTTTTTATCTAAACCCATGATTTTCACAATTTTTACATGTTAAAATCTAGGCATAATCTATGTTTTAAACTCATATTGTATAGAAATTACTTACCTCAAAGTGCTAGGTGAAAACTCCCTTTCAAGAGCTACAAAATCGCCCAAGAGATGAAAGAAAATGAGCCAAAATAGCCTAAGTCCCGCGTTAAATGGACCATTTTGCCTTCAGCGATTTTCGCTTATGCGGCTCCGCATTTGCGAAAAATTCATCGCAGATACGGACCTTCCCTAGTTGGTCTACTTCCGCATTTGCGGACCACTAGCCCGCTTCTACGGGACCGCTTCTGCGACGCGAGTGTCGCACCTGCATCTTTGGCCGCTTCTGAGGTTGCTTCCATCGCACATGCGCGGTCGCATGTGCGCACCATGTCCCGCATCTATGGCTTCAGGGCTGCCCATGCTGGGCCACTTCTGCGGGTGCTAGCTCGCTTCTACGAGCTAGCACCTGCGGCTGGCACTCTGTAGGTGCGATTGCACCAGAAGCTAGGTGCTTCAGCTATTCACCCAAGGCTAAACGACCTCCACACATCGTCTGAATGGCATCCGGGGCCCCCGAGGCCCTGTCCAAACATACCAACAAGTTTGAATCATAAAACGAACACGCTCTCAGCCTCGGAACGCGGAAAACAATATTAAAACTAAGGATCATAACCCAAAACCAATAGAATCAACTTATGATCTTCAAATTCTTTCAACTTACTCTGAACGCGCCAAAACATACTTAAACTACTCGGAATGACTTCAAATTTTGCGTGCAAGTTATAAATCACCATACGAAACTATTCCCAAGCTCGGAGTCCCAAACGAACCTCGTTAACATTAAAATCTACTCCAAACCAGGTTTAAAAAACTTTAAAACTTTCAAGGTGCCAACTTCCAATATTAAGCGTTGAAACGCTCCCGGATCATCCAAAACCCGATCCGAACATACACCCAAGTCTAAAATTATCATACGAACCTATTGAAACCGTCAAATCCTAGTTTTGAGGTCATTTACTAAAATTATTGACTCAAGTCAAACTTAACCCCTTTTAACCAACCTTAAGAAATCAAATGTTCCGATTTCAACCCGAGCCCTCCCAATTCCCGAACTAACCATCCCTGCAAGTCATAAAAAGTAATAGAACATACGGTGAGTCTTATTTAGGGGAACAAAGTTCTAAAAAGCAAAATGATCGGTCGGGTCATTACAGAAATATTGACAATTTTTTATTTCACTCCTTATAATTTTATGATTAAGCGCACTTAAACTTCAATTAATTAAAATCTATATTGTGTGATCCACTTGCTTGTGAATCTTCACAAATTTAGCCAATTGTTAACTATTAAACCATCTAATTACTCACGTATTATGCTATATTCATATTTTTACTCCATATTTAAGGATACTATACCTTATGGCTCTATAATTATTTTAATATATAATAATAATTCTAAATAAAGAGACTAAAACCACACATTTTCATTAATTGGAGATTAAATATACTCAATCAAAATGAGAATAAAGAAATGGCTAATGTTTCAAAAGTGCAATTCTCCTATAATTTAATTGATAGCCAACATTGGACGTTGGCTAAAGGATTCTACATTGAGATTTTTTCGCTCCTATACAATATTTAAAACTTATTTACTAAAATTATTTTAATTTTGTATATTACCCGTCCTAAACAAGGATTACTTACAAATTATATACATTCCACCTTAAAAGGCTCCCAATCCATTATTAGTGCCTTCAATCAAGGAACTCAATTATCTTGGTAGTAACCTCAATTATCTTGCTTAGAAATAGATATTTCGCTGCTTCAAGCCCCTTTCCAAATGCCAATGTAAAAAGAGTAAAAATCCCTCCATGTTATTTCTGGAAATACCCTATCCAGAGTTAGTTCTTTCGTGTACCACAATGGATGAATTAGAACCCTAAGTCTAAGAAATATCTCCTCCTTCATATTCTTAGGTTCAAAATTAACTACAGAAATTGAAAAGAAAGCGAGATACAAAAAAATTTAAAATAAATTTCGTAAACTGAAAAGAGCATTATACTACTATCCAAAGTTGGATGAAATGAGTTTGATGAAAATCCTCCTCGACGATGAGCAGTAAAGAGTTTTTAGTATTCCAGTGTTTGACTCTTCACCATTGACAACCATTAAAAAGCTTTGAAGCTTTGAATTCAAATATGGGTTTTCAAAAACCATTATTTGTTTCGATTGGGTGTTGTTGCAAACAATTGAGAATATTGTTTGGAGTTTATATTTCAATTTTGAGGGTGTTTGTTGAAGATTAGACTTGATTTTGGCTGAATTTCAGATTGAAACTCGAAGAATAATAATAATAATAATAATAATAATAATAGTGATAATAATAATAATAATAATAATAATAATAATAATAATAATAATAATAATAATAAGAAGAAGAAGAAGAAGAAGAAGAAGAACATATGACATACAATATATTTTCGAAATTGTAGTAAAGTTGTAGTATAATTGTATGTAAATTGTATTATGTTATAGTTGTATATATTTTTTTATTTGAATGTTGTATGAAAGTTAAAAAATAGTTGTATAATGTATGAATCGTTGTATAAAATTTGTATTTAAGTTATCAATACAATCCTTTTACGTAAAGTTATTGATATGTATCAAAATTGTATTAAGAGAGAAAATTTTAATTGGAATTTTAGAGAGGAAGAAATACACACCACATATAAAATATATACAATCAGATACAAAATATACAAACTATGACGTGACAACATGAATCCCAGTCGGAGACATGAACTGCCCATACACCGGCATGGAAAAGAACCAGAGGCACTTAGAATCAATGGTTACCACCCTAGACCGAAACGTACCAACTATGGCTTCGGTGTGAACATGACAGATGAGCACAAAATACAACATAAATTAACGATCGATAGTCAAAAATAGAATAGTAAATATCGTTTCTACAAGGATTGAATTTAAACAATATTCGAGTAATTTCTGACTTATTTGTTATTCAGGATGTTCAACACTTGATTTGGAGTGATTACGAACTATCATTAACTACTAAAGGTAAAGCAAATGACAAGTAATTGTGAAGAGCTAGAGATTATCAGAATTAGTTTGTTATCACTGTGAGAAATAAGGGTTATGACATGATAAATGCAAGATTATTATCTTGGAATTGACACTGTTAAATTTCACTCTTAATGTTCTATTGATTATCTCGAATTTAACAGGTTATTATCCTATTTTTTGGATTCAGGTTCCTTTCTCAATTAAACCTAAACCGTTCAAATAAGCTAATATGAATTGCGGTGAAACTTACAAGAATCCATTGGTAAGAATTGTCTAAGAGAAACTTCTCTCGAATATTTCTCAACCTTAATTCAAAAGGTAGATCACAAAGCTCTTTCGATTACTTTAAAGAAGTACCAAAATTAATTAAGGCATGCGTTGCAATAATATTCAATATTACGCCCCTCTTCTAATTAAACACAATAATAAATAAAATCACAAGTAGAGTTAAAACTCTTCCAACAAATTCAAGCAAACAAACAATAATCAAATCCATAGATAATAATCAAGTTATAAAATCATGTCAAACCCTAAGGGAAACTACTCCATAATCATGGAGGAAGTCATCACAAATAGAGTTGAAGAATAAGAAAATATCAATCCGACGTTAAAATCCAAAACTCCATATTGAATTGATAGAACGATGATGAAATCTTGTGTATTGAGGCCTCCAATGCTCTCCAATAGCTTCCTAGGTCAAAAGTCCCCTTAAAATCGTATTTTTGGTGTATTTATACCAACTAGGCATGAGCTCGAACGAAACTACCCTCTCTGAGCCGAGGTGGAAAAAGTTGGGCACTATTTTGTACTAGCGCACTACCCCATGTGGCGCCGCGCCGCGCACATGGGATTTTTCAGAGAGCTAATTTTTTTCACTCTCCAAGAATTTTTACTAGCGCCCCGGGCCCCGCGATGCGGTAGTATATTTTTCTTAGAGTATGAATTTTTCTCAATTTTTGACATCCAGACTTGGTTCTCGACCCCCCGAACGCAATACCGGTTTAATCCTTTGGGCTTTTACTCAAACTTCAAAGCTCCCAATCATCCAACTTAGCTCCAAAATCGCTCCTTATGAGATATCACCTCCGACAAAGTATAATATACGGAATAAGTACAAAGTACTAGCAATTAGGCTCAAATACAATCAAAGTATAGTAATTACAGTGCAAAATATAGATAAAAACGTGAGTTCCTAGCATACTATCAATACCCCATACTTAAACTATTGTTCGTCCTCAAGCAATCAAACTACACTTCACATAGAAATGGCTTTTTCATCAAAAAAAATTCATAACTCACCATACCAAGAATATTTAAAGCAGACTAAGCACTATACTGTAACATTCTAGCCTCAAGACTCAACTCACAAGCACCACGTATTTTTCAAAAATCTGCTCACTTACTCCAACACAAAGACCGAAGACATTACCTATCCTTTGCAAATCATGTGCCCTCACACTAAAGAAAGATAGTAGTTCCATACACCATAAAATTCAAGAAGAAATAGGAACTCAAGATAGAAATAATCCACTCTCTCAAAAATAAAAATCATGTGCCACAGAAGACATACCATAGGCTTGTCCGTAGTGTAATACTCTACTAACTGAGCTAATTCAGTCAATGATCAAGTAGAACTTTATTTGGTTGTAATATTGGGTGCGGGACGGGTAGGATACATTTGGATAATAGTGACTACACCTCCCTAAGCACTTTAATACATATACATTAAAATATCAACACTACACTTATGTTGAACCAAACTCCAACCTTCATAACATAATAACATCACGCTCCCAATTTCTGTAAGCATAACATGATGAGAACTACCACTAGCAAGGAATTATTTCTTCTTCTTCTTCTTCTTTCTAATACATATACAAACTCTTTCTTTTTTCTTTTCAAAGTTCTGATATTTTTTCTTCAAGCAACCTTTTTTTTTCAATTCCTTACCAGTGGCTCTCACAAATTTTCAAACGATGCACCTTTCTCCATTTTTCTCGGTTCTACTCAAAACTCAACCATACATCCACTTAGCTTTTAACTAGCTTATAACAATTTCAACTGCTCAAAAGAGGTAAAAGGTTTAAACAGATAATCAATTCAAACAAAGAGTTAGGCTCTTAATATGGTTTCCAACTAAATAGGATTATAGGCTCAAAGGGCTAACTAGGATGCACAACAATTAGGTGGGTCAAAGGCATACATTTGGCTCAACAAAGAAATGCCTCTATCACTTTCTTTAATGAACAAGACTGTTATTTTGCTTTGCAAATACACTGGTCAAGTTTTAGAAATCAACTGACATGCACAAAATATCAACAAAAGCCTCACACACATATTGACACATAACTCACTCAGGACCGGATCTATCACTACAAGAAAAATGGCTTTTAGTGCCGACAAAATTTGCCACAGAAACTTTAATTTTCGCCGCAGAATAGCTTTCGTGGAGACTAAGCGGTCGTTGACTATGCTAAGTGGCAGATACTTATTGGTTGCGACTTATAATGGTCGCCACAAAAGGTCCACCTTTCGTGGCGACATTTGTTGTCACAAAACTTATTTTGGATATCCACTAGAATTCACTCTAGAGAATCTGTTGCCACTAAATGCGAGCCTTTGGTGGTGACTCATATCGCCACAGATCATTGGCGGCGACTATGGGTGCAACAAAAGCCTGACTTTGGTGGCTACTTTTGTTGCTGCTAAAAATTACATTTTAGTGACAACTTGGTATTGCCACCAAATCTCCATTTCTCGTGGCATCAAATTGTCGCTACTAATTATATTTTCTTTTAGTGTCAGTAGGTTATAATCGCATAAGCTCTTATTTTTTGTCACAACACATGTTTTCCATAAAAGAATTTTTTGTTTTAGAAAAATATATAAAACTACAAATATTTGTACAACCCGATAACAATTCTCAAAATAGAACTGTAGTCTTTTTAATGTTAAAAAGTCTACACAGTCAAAAGTAGTCAATGTATATACATTGCCATTTCACGACACAAACAAAAAAGGAATAGTCTTCAAGACATACTCCAATGTCTTCTACGATAAACAAAAAGACCATAAAAATATCTTCAAACTACTCCTTGAGCAACTTTACTTCCTCGTTCTTGAAGTATCTTGTCCTTGCTATTAAAACATAAAGATGAACATCATTAATATATGCATATGTACAAAAAGACAGTAAATTTGTAGAGAAAATTATCCAAAAAGAGCGAGAAGAAGTAAGACAAAGAAAGGTATTTTTGGAAAACTATTAAAACCCCACAAGCAATAACCTTTTAAAGTTTCACAAGCAATAACTTTATAAATCACGGGAACATCAACCTTGCGGTCACATTAAATATATGGTAAGGATGCTTACTGTAAATTATTATACAATTTGTCAATCAGTGTGAGATGCAATTGATACTTTGTGAAATTCAGTTATCAAAACCAAAATAAATAATTATAAATCTGAATATAGTGTACGAATTGAATTGAATGCACATAGTCGTATTACATAATCTATGTCCAAATATTGAAAGCAACACACAACGTAATGTTTGACTAAGAACCTACCGAAACCATCTATAATGCACAATCAATCACCAGTCAATAAAATAACAGAATTGAACTCTATGCAGTCAGCCACCTAACAATGATTTATTCATTCACCAAAAAACTACTTCTGCATTGAGCAGAGAGGGACATGTACTATAGGAAATAAAATTGACAGTTAAGGTAATCCCTGACAGTGCAATTTGGAGTGAAAAATCATCCACAACGAAGAAAAAAAGAAGAAAGAAGGGAAAAAGTAGGTTTTAAATGCTCGGGTAAGGAATAAAAAGAATTCAAGTTATATACAAAGTGGACCAAACTGGTAAGAAAGTAAAACAAAGGGACCAACTTTGTATTTGTTGCACCGGTAGAGATAGAGTGATTAATTTTCCCTTTTATATTTAGCGAGTATGGCTTAGAAGAAGAGTTTTGCTCTAATTAACCTAAAACGATGAATAAAGCTCTTTGGGACAGATGAATAAAGCTCTTTGGGACACAATAAAACTTCTTCAAATACTCTCTTTGTCCCAAATCTCAGTTCGTTCATGTCACGGTTTGCTAATTTCAAGAGCCAAAGAACCTATAAATATTCTAAAATACTTGATAATAACGTAAAAAGTATAAGACACAAGAATTACCTATATAAAAATTTTAAAAGGCATATGAAAATTCATGAACAAAGAAAAATTGTTTGTCATTCAAAATTCGAACATTATTCATATATATTGGGACAGAAGAAGTATTATATTAATATATATGCATTTACTTTCTTTTTGGGGGGGTACGATTTTATTGTGCTTTTGCTACTTTTATCCTTTAATTACACTAGTTTATATGGAGAATAGGTGCATGACATTGTTAGCTTGTCTCTGAAATTTTTTGTTCATATGTTGTTAATCAATGGCGGAACGAAATTTATATAAGGAGATTCAAAAAAAAATTACTAGAGTATCGTACTTTGAATCCATGAGATCTCATGTTCAAATTATAGTATGGAGGCAAAAAATAGGTGTAGGTGATCTCTTCCCATCCACCTAAACCTTGATGAGCAAAGTTACCAAGTTGATAGAAACTATGGGTGTTTAACGGGCGGGATGGGACGGGTTGGACACAAAAAAAACCAGCCCGTCCGTTTAACGTTGCGGGCTGTACTTTTTCGGGTTTTTTTTATCCGTCCCGGTTCGGGCTTAGCGGGCTGGACCGGACTGTGCAATGTTTTTTATTTTTAAATAAAATTTATTTTTCTTATTCAATGTTATTGATACTTAAGTGTTTGCAAACTTTTAGGCCTTAGAATTAAACTTTGAAATTTAAAATTTGAATTTGACAATTTTAAAATTGAAATTTGAAAGTAAGTGGCTACAAAAAATTATTTAATAAGACCAATAGGCAATATGTAAGGATCAAGCTCCGAAGATTTTCATTTGATATTTTTATTAAATAATATATAATACTTCAAATTAAGTTGCAAGTTCTTTTTTGATTTTGTTATTTTTGAACTTGCAAATTAAAAGTTTACAACAATTATAAAAATAAAATAAAAAATAGTACATCACATGCTTTGCATTATTTTTGTAAGTTCATCCATGTCAACATGAGGTTCTTGGTTTCCGTCATTGGTTGAATTAGAACCATAAATCCTTATATCTCCAATTCCTTGGTCCTCCGCTTCATCTACCTCGTCACGCCCTTGATTTTGTCGTTCTGATCTTATCCAATCTCTGAAGCACACTAGAATTTCCAAAGCGTTGTTGCCCAATGAATGACGGGTATCTCCTAGTTGCTGCCTAGCTTGGCTAAATGCGCTCTCTGATGCGACTATTGAAATCGGCACATTTAGCACATCTCGAGACATGGCCGAAAGAACAGGAAATTGATTTGAGTTGCTCCTCCACTAATCCAGTGGTAGAAATTCCTTTGTGCGAGGCTCTGCTGACTTTTGCAAGTAGAATTGAAGTTCATCAATATTCCTGCTACTGGTTTGTTGATGCTCCCCTAGGTGTAGACCAAATCAAATAATCTTCAACACCATCATTATCATCCAAAGCACTGGTCCCAGATGTTGAAACTGAACTTGAAGGAATGTTTGCATCTACAGCAGAAGAAGCATCAACAATGTTAGCATAATAATTATATAATATTTCTAAATATTTGTGTAGATCAGAAATACAAGTGTCAATATCAGGAGTTTCAGTTGGTCCAATATCTATATAAGAATATAAAGTAGTGATTAATTGGCGACAAGTGGCCATTTTAATAGAAGGGTTTAAAATAGCACTAATTAGGTAAATAGGGGGAATTTGGTAAAAATATTTTTTAAACTTATCTAGCATAAATTCAATAACAGAAGTATATCCTTCTTTCTTCTTCAAATTATGTAGTAAAAGAGAAATTTCAGCAATATGAACTAAACCATTTGCAATAGTAGGATAATTTGCAATATTTGAATTTGACCGTTGGCAACGGTCCCAAAAAAAAATTTAAAAAAACCTTGTTAAAAAACAGGCTGAACCGGGCTGTAGCCCGTTAAAAACCCCTTAACGGGCTTAGCAGGTTCCAGTGCACCAGTATCAAAAAATTGTTCGTTTGAAACCTACTCCCCGCCCAACCCATCCCAGCCCGCCCCCATGCTACAGTACCGGGATGAACTGGGTTGTAAACGGGTCAGCCCGGCCTGATTAACATGTATAATAGAAACTAAGGTTCCACCAAACTATGTAAAGAACAAGGTTCTCTATAAGTTCCCACAGAACGCATGCACACAATAGTAAGTAAATGACACAATGGAATTTTATGTGGAAAAGTCCCAGCTCACGGGATTAAAAACCATGACCTACTATTGTAGGATTTCAACTTCACTACCGAGAAAACTTTAGATTACAACCTATTGTAACCTAGGAATTAACCTTTTAATCCCTCACTAACTTGTAACAACTTTATTATAAAGACTTACAATGACTAACTCTAGCCAAGACACAAACACAAGGCTTACGATTTTACAATTCCTACATAATGCTTCTAATTAAGCTAAGTATGAATTACAAGTAAAGTGCTTTAACAAAGGTGCAACACAATTAAACACATGTAATGACTAAATACAGGAAACCAGTCCTTCGTTATGTTGTTCTTTGTTCTTGATGCCCTTGAGAATCACTTGCAAAATTGACACAGACTTGAGAGAATGCTTGATCGATTCTTGAATATGCAAGTATTTTGTTTTACCTTTGCTTGATGTTAATAACTCATTTGTGACATCACTTGAATGATGCAAGCTAGTTAGGTAAAGAGCATTATCCATAAAGTTGACTGTTGTACTATTTTTGCAGTGTTGCGTGTGCAGGCAACAACTTTACAGCTATGGAGAGTTAACTTGTACAGTCACCATGGGAACTGGTGGCCATCTGTTCCCTCTGTTTTCCTTTGACTCTTAAGAGTTGAACCACATCACTGAACTGAGACTTGTTGGTCTTTAAGTACTTGAGGATGTGTAACAGGTTCCTTATCTGGTTCTTATCATTAAGTATGTTAGATCATCAAAACATAACAGAGATGCATATAACCTATCAATTTTCCCCTTTTTGATGATGACAAACTTATAATTAACGTTCCCCCTAAGAGCCAGAATGGTAGATCAGTTTGTTGTATTCCCCCTCAATCTGTTCCCAAGCTTGTTCCCCCTCAATTATTTTTCCCCCTTTTGGCATCATAAAAATATCAGTAGCAAACAATAAGCAAAAAAGAAGTCTAGCTTGGTTAACTCATGCCACATGTGTGCACACAATCATGACTAAAAACAGAGCAAAAGAGCAAGACATACACAACAAAAGGATGAAACTTTGATTAATTTTTGGACATTAAGCAGGGAGCAGCTCCATTGTTACCAAAACATCCACAAAATAAAAAAAACAAAAGGTACTAGTCATAAACATCATTAAGACTAAAAACAGAGGACGGACACTAGGAACTTTGACACTGGGAACATGAAGGCTATTAAGGAGCACTGGAGGCTTAAGAAGAGGCAAGGGTTCTAAGAAGGATGTCCATGCGAGCATTTGCAGAACCTTGTTCATTTAGTAGCCTTTTCTTCAGGTCATCAACCTGTTTCCTGAGAGCAACATTTTTCTTTGTCAGGCGAGCAACCTCTATGTTTTGGGCACCACTGGATCCAGCTGCTCCCTGGGCCTGACTGAACTGACTTTCGAGAATGGAATTCCGAGCCTTCAACTTCCTTATTTCTTTAGTGGCACTATTTTGAGCGTTAATCAGCTGAGAAATAATCGAAGTGCTTCCAACCCCCCTGCTCTTATCAATGCACTCACACTCTTCAAGGGTGGTTTTGGAGAAAGATTGCTTGCAAGTTCCTACTTTAGCATGTCCAAAGGAACCTTGAAGAATTCAAAAACTTTAGTGAGGAGAAACCCGTAAGGCAACCCATGATTACCTTCCTTGAACTCTGCAACTTTCTTCATGTGCTCTATCATAAGACCAGGCAGGTTTAAAGTGGTATATCCATCCAATGCTTCCATGAGAACTAAGTTTGTTCGTGATGTAATGGAGCGCCTTTCAGTACGTGGGAGTAGAACTTTGTTCACCATTTCAAATAGCAGTTGGTACACTGGAAGAAGGGCCTTCTTGTGTACCCGTTCCCCTTGTTGCACTGCCTTATCCTTCACAATGACGTTTCTACAATTTGTAGAGCAGACCCCCTCAATGGAGGACATCCCATCAATGGGCATGCCCAAAATGGCTCCCAGTACAGTAGTGTCCATCACAAAATCAGCACCGTTCACTTTCAGACAAATGGTATCATCCTCAACTATGAAGAAGTCAGCATAGAAACTACACACTTCTGCCTCATATACTCTGGGATTTTCATTTGTGAACAGATGTGTCCACTTTTGAAATTCACAGATCTCTAGCAATTGGCGTATTCCTGACATATCCAGAATATTAGGGGCAAATGTACGGCCCCACAATACCTTTTGGATTCTCAATTTTTCCCTGCCAGCATCCTGGGCATCACCAACCTTGGTCTTCTTTGAGGAACCAGGTTCCTCACTAGCATCAACCTTCTTTTTCACTAATTTTCTAGCACTCTTTCTTTTCTCTGCATATATTTCAAACACCCTTTTATTAGACACTTTTTCAACCAGTTCTTCAGTCTCCTTCTCTCCAAGTTCCTTAACCACCTTTCCACCAGATGTTTCACCTTCATCATTCCTCAAACCCATACCACTTACAGATGACTCTTTCTTGGACGTTGGAATTATAAGTTTCTTTGAGGACTTAAGAACTAAGGAACCTGGTTCCTCATCCACCCCATCACCAATATCGACAACTGGTGTAGAATGAACTACACTGTCATTTACAATCTTCACATCCTTCACCAATCTCCTTTTTTTTCCTCTTTGCTTTTCCTTAAAACTGACTCAAATTCTTCCTTCTTCTGCAACCTCATGATAGGTCTCTTAGAAGACCTCTGGGGAGGTGCCTTTCTACTCCTAGCATTAATGAAGCTCACCAGTACCACATTATCATAATCTTCTCCTTCACTATCCTCATTCTCCTCCTCAGACAGATATCACATCGCAGGAACCATAATTGATAATGGCTCAGCATAGAAATGAGGAGAGGAGCGGGATCAGTACTGACTTGGGGTTCTTGTGAAGAACTAGGGGTTTTATCCCTATTAGATCCATAGGGCTCCTCTGGGGAGGAGGGATCAGGTCCCTCAGTTGGTTCCCCAGTAGTATTGTTAGGTGATGATGTTTCGACAGACACCATTTCCCTATCCTCGGCCTATGTACCATTATATTCCCCCCTGAAACTCAGACACACCCCCATAACCTCCAACTAGACTTCCCTCGGTAGCGATTGAAAGCATATTTTCTATAGCTTACTGTTCTTGTAATTCCAAAGTTACTTCAGAATGCATAAGAGGATAATTACCTATAGGATTAAAGCTCGGGGCTGCCATTGTCGATTTATCACTGGTATGACCCACACCTTGTTCTTTAGCAGAACTTTCTTCTACTGGTAGACTAGAAATTTTTTGATTTTCTTCTCTATCCACTGTATCTTCGTCAACCATCTTTTCTGGAAAGGCAGAAGTAGAGGTCACAACCACAAATTTCTTGGAAGTCGATGTTTTGCGACTCCGATGAGAACCAGAACTCGACTGGATATGAGAGCAAGTAGAGGGTGGTTGTGACTCTAGCTTAGGGTTTGGACTAGTCAAAACATGGAGTGTGGGATCTATCACTCGTGTTTCAATGGATGAGGACACAGTGGGGACGATGCTTGGAATATTTTGTGTTTCCTGATTGTCAGACATGGTGGAGTGTAGTTAGTTGAAGAAGAGAGTTTGAAGAAGGAAAAGAGGAATTTTGGATTCTTGATGTGAACAGTTCTGAAAGTGACTATGAATGGATTTATTTAAGAGGGGTGAGAGACCGGTGAGGATATCAATTTTGGGTATTCAGGTCGCTTCATAAAGGGTGAGACGCTTCGGTTCAAGAAGTAAAAAAACTGACAATTAATGACGTGGCATCGTTTCAGCTGTTTAAAAAATTGTGTATGAAAGTACAGAGTAACTACTAATATATGTCAAAGGAACCAGGTTCCCTAACTAAGTTTGAAAATGTAAGCCTCATCCTTTTACCAACGTGCAATGCATTAGCTACTTGTTTTACTCTGTAATCGTCATGTGTGTCTACCTATAACAATATAGAGGTGAGTTATACTACGCCAGAAAACACTTTTTAGCTATATTACATGTACATTTCTTTCGTAGCCTATCATCGATGGACCAGGTCCTTAGCTTGATTTCATCAACCCTAGTGCCAAGCGATTCATTTCAAAATACTCTCTGCTTAGTACTTTGGTGAATATGTCTGCAATTTGATCTTTTGTGCTGCAAAATTTCATGCAGATGATCCCTTTTTCAATGTTATCTCTGAGGAAGTGGTATCACATATCAATGTGCTTTATTCTCTTATGTTGAACTGGATTCTTGGCCATGTTGAGGGCACTGGTGTTGTCACATAGTAAGGGCACACAGTTAGAGAATACACCAAAATCTTCCATCTGCTGCTTGATCTATAGCAATTGAGCGTAGCAGGAGGCAGTTTCTACATACTCAGCTTCAGCAGTTGAACATGCCACTGAGTTTTGCTTTCTTGTACCCCATGAGATCAGACATGATCCCAAAAAATGTGTCATACCAGAAGTGCTTTTCCTATCTACCAAATATCCAGCATAGTCAGCATCAGTGTATCCGATTAAATCAAAGTTATCTCCTGAGGGATAGTAGAGAACCAGGTCTTGTGTGCCTTTGAGATACCTCAGAATTCTTTTGGCAACCTTTAGATGGGATTCCTTTGGATTAGACTGAAACCTGGCACAGAGTCCCACACTGAAAATAATATCTGGTCTGCTTGTTGTGAGATGCAGAAGTGATCCTATGATACCTCTATACATAGTTTCATTCATGGGAGAACCAGGTCATCCATGTCCAGACGAGTAGCAGTGGAAATAGGAGTATCAATGATCTTGGATCTTTCCATATCAAATCTATTCAGAAGATCCTTGATGTACTTATGCTGACTTATCATTGTCCCCTCAGTACTTTGCTTAACTTGCAGTCCCAAGAAGAAATTTAATTCCCCCATCATACTCATCTCAAACTCATTTCCCATAAGTTTTGCGAATTCCTTACACAATGAATCATTAGTTGCTCCGAAGATGATGTCATCAACATAGACTTGCATAATGAGAATGTTACTCTCTTGTTTCTTCAGAAATAAGGTGTTGTTAATTTTTCCTCTTGTAAAGCCATTTTCTAGAAGAAATTTAGAAAACATTGTATACCAAGCACAAGGAGTGTGCTTTATCCCATACAGTACTTTGTCAAGTTTAAAAACATGCTCAGGATGTTCATGATTCTCAAATCCAGGGGGTTGCTTGACAAAGACTTCTTCCTTTAGAAATCCATTTAGAAATGCACTTTTGACATCCATTTGGAACAATTTGAATTCCATGTGATACGCAAAGGCAATGAGGATTCTGATTGCCTCCATTCGAACAACTGGAGCAAATGTTTCATCATAGTTAATCCCTTCTTCCTGATTATAACCTTGAATTACCAGCCTTGCCTTATTTCTGGTTATTTTTCCAAACTCATCAAGTTTGTTTCTGAATACCCACCCGGTTCCTATAACAGTTCTATCAGCAGGTCGTGGAACCAGGTGCCATACATTGTTCCTCTTAAATTGATGAAGTTCTTCTTGCATAGCTGTAATCCAATCAACATATTTTAATGCTTCCTTAATATTTTGGGGCTCAAGTTGAGAGAGAAAAGCTGAGGAGGCAAGCGTGTTTCTTGCCTTTGATCTGGTTTGAATTCCTGAATCAAGGGGAGTGATCACATTTTCAAGAGAATGTGAGCTTTTGTGTTTCCAGTTAGACACTTGAACCTCGTTGTGAGATGGTCCAGGTGTTTCTGAATGGGACTCTCTATCTGCATGTGCAGTTCCTCGATCTGCATCAGCAAATCTATTTTTAGCTTCAGTTGTTGTGATTGGGGAACCTAGTTCCTCCTCGTCAGCTGGAGAAACAACTGTACCATCATTATTTGATTCCTTGACGTGATTCATCATGTCAGCTTTTCCATTTGCCATGTCAATGACTTCACCAGGGACAGTTGACTGTTCTCCCTTTTGATCAATCTTATCATGTGAATCCTTCCCACACGAGTGGTAAGATTAATCAAAGATTACATGTATACTTTCCTCCACACATTGAGTTCTTTTGTTATATACTTTCTAAGCTTTGCTTTATGACGAATAACCCAGAAAGATTCCTTCATCACTTTTGGGATCGAACTTTCCAAGTGCTTCCTTACCATTGTTGAGGACAAAACACTTGCAACCAAATGTCCTTAGATGTGTCACCTTAGGCTTCCTCCCATTCAGCAGTTCATATGGAGTTTTGTTCAAAAGGGACCTGATCATGCACCTGATCACTAAGTAGCATGCAGTGTTGATAGCTTCTACCCATAAGTTTTTTGCAATGCCGCTATCAATCAACATTGTTCTTTCCATGGCTTCAAGAGTCCTATTCTTCTTCTCCACCACACCATTTTGTTGAGGTGTTCTTGGAGCTGAAAAATTATGAGTGATGCCATTTTCAGCACATAATTCATCGAATTTGCCATTGTCAAACTCTGTGCCATGATCCGACCTGATATTTATTACATTATGGCTCATCTTCACTTAGATATTTTTTACAAATGCAACAAATACTTCAAATGTTTCATCTTTGGACCTGAGAAACAAAGTCTAGGTGAATCTGGAATACTCATCCACAATGAAAAGGATGTATTTCTTTCCTCCTCTACTTGGCACCCTCATGGGTCCACATAGATCCATGTGAAGGAGATCAAGTGGCCTTGAGGTACTGACTTCCTTTTTAGGCTTGAAAGATGATCTAACTTGCGTTCCTTTTATACATGCATCGCACACCTTGTGATACTTGAAGCTTGAGTTGGGCAGGCCACGAACCAGGTCCTTCTTGACTAACTTGTTCAGCAACATGAAGCTTGAATGACCCAATCTTCGGTGCCATAGTTCAACATCATCATCTACAGCACTCAGACAACTGAGATTTCCATTTTGCATAGATTCAAAGTCAACAACATAGATGTTTTTGTATCTTTTGGCCACCAAAACCACCTCACTAGTCACAAGATTTGTGACCGTGCATATTTTTGACACAAATTATACCTTGTTTCCCTTGTCACAGATTTTGGAGACACTTAGCAAGTTGTACTTCAACCCATTCACGTAATACACATTTTTAATTGAGTGAGAAAGAGACTTCCCAATCCTTCCAACTCCCAGAATGTATCCCTTTTTACCATTACCAAAGGATACACTCCCTCCTTGAAGGGCTTTGAGTGAAAGGAAGTTATTTGTGCTTCCAGTCATATGCTTTGAGCAACAACTATCCATGTACCATTGTTGGCTCCTCCCATTCACTGCTCCCTGCACAAGAAAATCAAGGGTTAGACTTAGGAACCCAAACAAGTTTGGGTCTCTTGTAATAAGGAAAGGGATGAATCAGGACCCTTTTGGTCCAAGTGGGCATCACACGAGTTTTATATAAGGGACCAGGTTCTTTAGCAGTAGTTACCCTCTTTTTTGCAAAAAACTTTGTTTTTATGTTGAGACCGAAATCTGGCCTTACGGGTTTCCTTAAAGTGCCCAGTGTTACCACACTGAGTGCAAAGCCAGTTATCAGGTACAGTAACATACTTGCTATGAGGGTTGTAAGGAGTCTTTTTCCCTTTGGAACCATATCCCTTGCATGTTTCCCCTATTATTTTTATACAAGGCAGTGATGGCATCAGAGGACCAGGTCCACTTAAGTGATTTTTCTAGATCGCTCTTAACCCTATATTGATCTTCCTGAAGTTGCTTGTTTTTCTCAAGCTCAGCACACATACTAGATTTCACTGATTTTAACTCATCTTCAATCCTAAGATGCTCCTCACTTGCAACTTCCTTTCCCTTTTGAGTACTCCCATGACTGCCTTCTCCTTTTTGCTCATCAATTATTTCCTTTAAGTCTACTACTACCACTAATAGGTCATCTCTGTCATGCTCTACGTTAGCTACTTTCTCAGTTAAGGCTTCTTTCTCTTCTTTAAGACTTTCGATAGTCTCTTTTAAATCAATCACAACAACCATTAGGTCATCTCTTTCATGTTCTAAGTTTGCAATTATTTCAATTAGGGCATTTTTTTTTCTTTTTTAAACTCTCAATGGTTTCTTTTAAGTCCACCACAACAACTACTAGATCATCTCTCTCATGTTCTACTTCTCTTAATTCCATAGTTAAAAGTATTTTTATCATTTATAAGATTATGGTAAGCATCAACTAAAACATTTGTCAAGGATATAAGCTTTTTTGGAGAGTAAGACTTCAGATTTCTTTGAACATCTAGAAAGTTTACCTCATCGTCATCATCTTCGTCATCATAAGATTGTGCCATCAGGGCAAAGATAGAGTCATATTCAGTTGCTTCATTTTCTACTGCCATCATGGAGTTGTCACCTTTGTCATGATCTTCGTCCAATTCACTGGAAGAGTCTCCCCATGCAACAAGAGCTTGTTTCACAACGTTGTCGGCAACATCTTTCCTTTTGAATCATTTGTCAGGAACTTGGTTCCTCTTAGCTGCTTTGTCTGAGTTGTGTTTGTACTGATCTTGCTTGAGGATTAGACAATCTTTGATTATGTGCCCTAACCTCCCACACTTATGACATAATTCATAGCCTTCTGGCTTGCTGGAGCTGCCCCGCTTTGGAATATCTCCATTTCTGTGAACCATTTTCTGAAATCTCTTTGTCAAGTAAGCCATATCAGCATCCTCACCACTTGATTCATTGTTGTTTGTCTCGAGGACCAGGTTATTTTCCCTCTTGGGCTCTCTTCTCTCGTTATCCTTCTTCTTCTTCTTCTTCTTCATTTGGTATTTCTTCTTAGATTCCCAACGAGCTCATCGATGGTCAGCTTCTGTAGATTCTTTGCCTCTGTGATAACATTTACTTTGCTTTCCCAGGAACTGGGTAATACACTCAGTATTTTCTGGACAAGTTTGTTCCTTGGAATGATTTCTCCCAGAGAATGGATCTCATTGATGATGAAGGTGAAGTGAGTGTGTACGTTCAGGATAGACTCGTCATTCTTCATCCTGAAGAGCTCGTACTTTGTGGTAAGCATGTCAATCTTTGACTACTTGACTTGAGTTGTCCCTTCATGAGCTATTTGGAGAGCTTCCTAGATCTCCTTAGCAGATTGACATGCTGAGATCTTGTTGTCTTCATCTGGTCCAAGACCACATACGAGAATTTTCATTGCTCGGAAGTTCTTCTTTATGGCCTTGCGATTAACATCAATGAATTCTTTTCTTGTTTTGGGAACTGTTACTGCTGGGTCACCAATGGTCTTCGTAGAGACGAAGGGTCCATCGCATCTAACGTCCCAGAGCTCTGAATCTTCAGCCATAAAGAAATCATGCATCATTGTCTTCCACCATCCATAGTATTGGCCGTTGAACCTTGGTAGTCTATAGGTAGATTGACCTTATTCAAAGTTTGGTGGAGCAGCCATGGGGATCCTTTCTATGTGTTAGCCTGATAGAAAGAACCTGCTCTGATACCAATTGATAGAAACTAAGGGTCCACCAAACTATGTAGAGAACCAGGTTCTCTATAAGTTCCTACAGAATGCACGCACACAGCAGTAAGTAAATGACACAATGAAATTTTACGTGAAAAACTCCTAGCTCACGGGATTAAAAACTACGACTTACCCTTGTAAGATTTCAACTTCACTACTGAGCAAACTTTAGATTACAACCTATTGTAACCTAGGAATTAACCTCTTAATTACTCACTAACTTGTAACAACTCTATTACAAGCCACTTTGTAATAACTCTATTACAAAGACTTACAACTCGACTAACTCTATCCAAGACACAAACACAAGGCTTGTGATTTTATAAAGATTTCCTACATAATGCTTCTAACTAAGCTAAGTAGGAATTACAAGTAAAGTGCTTTAACAAAAGTGCAACACAACTAAGGACATGTAATGACTCAATACAGGAATCTCGTCCTTCGTTATCTTGTTCTTTGTTCTTGATACCCTTGAGAATCACTTGCAAGATTGACACAGACTTGAGAGAATGCTTGATCGATTCTTGAATGTGCAAGTGTTTTATTTTTACCTTTGCTTGATGTTAATAACTCATTTTGTGACATCACTTGAATGATGCAAGCAAGTTAGGTAAAGGGCATTCCCCATAAAGTTGACTGCTGTGCTGTTTTTGCACTGTTGCGTGTGCAGGCAGCAACTTTACAGTTGTGGGGAGTTTACTTGTACAGTCATCACGGGAACTGGTGACCATTTATTCCCTCTATTGTTCCTTTGACTCTGAAGAGTTGAACCACGTCCCCGAACTGAGACTTGTTGTTCTTTAAGTACTTGAGGATGTGTAACAGATTCCTTATCTGGTTCTTATCATTAAGTTTGTTAGATCATCAAAACATAACAGGGATACATATAACCTATCACTAGTACATGTGCTGGTGGGAACTAATAAGTATGCGGTAAAATTACCGAGGTGAGCGCAAGCTGATTAGGATACCATTGTCAATAAAAAAAAAACTAGAATGTTATAGTTGGAGTTTGAACTTGTGACTTAAAAGCAAGTTTGAACCTTTACCACTATACTAGAATTTTTTCCTCACATTAGGGGGATTCAAGAAAATATATTTTTACTCTATTTGTATATTATAATATTCAACAAAGAAAATTTAATTGAACTCCTTCCCTCTCACTAGCTCCGCACTGTTGTTTGTAGATTTTCTTACTTTGCCCAAATTTTACTTTAATATGCATATACATATTTGGCCGAACTCAATAGTTTTTGCTCAAATAGTGTAGTTTGTGTCAAGAATTTAAGTAAATATATACATTTACAAATGTTAAATTTAGAACCCGATCATTAGCAGTTGAAGTCGATATTCTAAAATTCAAAACTTATAAGGTTAAAATTCTAGTTTCGCCTCTGATCTTATATAATAACGAGTAAATAGTGAGATTTGACCAAATACTTAACGAAATACTGCTTATTTCACTTTTGCATCATTCTTCAATATTCATCTTGCCGGCGGAGGTTGCCAGTGTGTAATTTTGAACTTTGTCCTTCAAATACATTGCAGAATTGTCCTGAAACCATCATTATGTGAATCTTCCGCCTTAATCAGAAGTTTTTGGTTCGAGTCATGGGAATAATTTTTTTTTGATAAAGAGCGATTGAATGTGCAAATAAAGTCTCACATTGATAACTGAAAAATTTGGAAGCCATATAAGGTGTTGAGATCTTTTAATGATTTTGAGGCTATTTGGGGGGAAACTATTTGGATTTAGCGAAAAACGGACAATATCAATTTTTTGGGTTGATTTACCCCAACATTACGCGCTGCAAATTCAGATTAATCAGACCAATAAGTTATGAAAATCGATGGTTATACTCAAAAAGGCATTGAAAGCAAAATCATTATAAGTTGCAAATGACGCATAACCAATTTGGTAAATCACTCCAATTCTTCTACTTGCATATTATGCAATTGTGTATACGCTTTTGACTTTCTTCCCAATTTTCTAGAGCTTTTGATTTAAAATATGATTGGATTAGACCATAGAGAGGAGAGTGATATTGATAAAATATACTCGTCATATGCCTCGTTAAATGAATATAAAATATTCGCCTTTTATATTGTAGCATATGGATAGCTCATACGTACTTTATTATGGCACAAACCTAACATTAATTTTCTTGGCACGATAAGAAATGTATGGGTGATTAACATGAATAGCTCTGTAAGGGGTTGATCTTAGTTGAGTGTCTTTAAAATTGGCGACATTTAAAAAATATCCCTTGACTCGAATTCAGTTATTGCTTTTCATCGTTTTTCTATCAATTTGGTAGAGTTTATGCTATATTTATTCTACTTATCTGTTAAATTATTCATCAAAGTCTATCAGGTTGGCATGATTTTGCTCTTCGGGGATTTCTCGAGCGGATTGGTAGATTTTATGCTACCTATATGTTAAATGTTCATCGAAATCTACTCGATTAACATAATTTTCCTGTGTTGCCTTAATAAGTGTTCTTCAAATTTGTAACTTCAATTTCGATCAAACCACCCCAAATCTGCTTCAAATGATCTCAAGTTTGAAACAAAACTTCTAAATACCAACACAAGTAATCTCCAATCACCAATTTATTCAAATAGTGACAAATTAAAAAGATTCACTTTGTCTTATTCATCACTTTCTAAGGGTCCAACAATGGAGTTTTGAGATTTTTACAATAAATCACTAAATTGATATTTAAATTAAAAATTTAAACATAAATTATTAACATTTAGACGATTTTAATAATTATGGATCATTAACCTTCTACTTTCCATCGCAATACATGAATTTCAAGCTTTAAATATTGAAGAACTATGGTGTTCAAATAAGAAACATGGACATTTTGCTAAGACCGTAAAAAATAAGGATATTCTGTCAAGACCAGTCCCGTTGGAGGATATACCGTGCAATTTTTTGGAATTGTATTTACCTTGTCTAAAGGAAATATGACATTGTATAGCCGTTCACAAAATAATAGCCGAAAAAGTATATATATTTTATATATATATATATATTATGTATATTATATACAAAAATTATTCAAACTTTATATATTTTGTCGACTACCGAATGTAAATAGTGTCTGGTATGGGCTAAAAGTGATAATACTCCTTGTCTAAATGGGAAAAGTTCAAAAGAAACTGTCTGTGGTGTAATTGGGCCTTCGCGCAGAGGAGGTTTTCATCAGAAACATTGGGCCCCATCTTTTGTTTAAAGGGCCCAATAGTAAGTTCATGACTTTGTTAGGCCCATTCGCTTCCGAAGAAAGAAGGGATTAATAGGAGAACGGGGTGACAACGTATGGGAATAAGATCGGCTTGTTTTCAATTTTCTACAAAAACATTGCATTATACAAAACGAAAACATTATCAATAATTCATTGTTATCTTTGGAAAAGAAATCTCAAGATAACTTCAAAAGGTACAAAAGATCACGTAAGTATCAAAACCTTTATTCTTCCTTCTTACTTTCTTGTATGAAGGTTACTTGAAGTTTATTTAATTATGTATATATATATACTTAAACACCAACATATATATATATTTGTTACACAATAAAATTTATTTACACGCTAATTTGAACAAAAAAAGTTTATTTAATTATGTAATGTCCAACCAAACATGGCAATGAAAATTACACTGTATGTCATTGTAATTACTATACCAAGTAATTTTTACCCTGGTAATCACACATGACTTTTCAAACAAACCCTATATAATTCTTACCATTGTAATTTTTATTTTTTATGCATGTATGTCTAAATCCAATAATATATTTTTTAAATAATTTCTCAAGAGTTACTTGAAGTCTTGAACCTTTTTAATTACAGCAAGAGAGGGAAAGGGTGAAAGGTGTAATGAATACTACGTTTGAACTCATTCTACGTACCATCAAAAGTTATAATTCAGTGATACTGATATAAGTTTTTCATATAATAAGTAAGAGTTTAAGTATCATTATTTTCATCCCTTCTCCAACTTCCCTAATCCTCTAGTGGAATATAAAAAGTTTTTTTTCCCCCCTAAAAACTACACTTTACACTTTGACTCTGCAATACTTTTTCCTTGATCTAACGGATATTAATTTAAAAAATTTAGCGAACATTCTATTAAATTAGTATTACTACAATAAAAGGTTCGTGAAAAGAATAAATCGTACACAACAGACCCCCCAGCGTTCTTTGTACCCCGAAAGGGTATTTCAGTAACTTGTTCTTTCTCTTCAGTCTTCCTTCATACACGAGCCGGAAAAATCCCAAAATTTTCTACTTACTCTTTTTCCCCGCCATTTGAATTTATCCCATTAGGGCTTCTTTTTCCTCTCAATTTGAAAAACTTCTTCTGCAAGATTCAGATTCACACTCTCAAATCCAAAATTTGATGTCAATTAACAGTTAAACACAGTGTTAAAGAAGCGTATTTTTTTTTGCGTGAGCTCCGTTAATGGCGAATTTTTCAACTGGCAGTGGTGTACCTCAAGGCATAGGCTTATCGAATACGGTGCACTCCGAAACTGCGCCGTCGTTGCCGTTACCGTCGCTTCCAGTGTTCTGCGGTGCACTCGATCAGGACCTTCGGCTGTTCGACGAAAGCGAATCGAGATCCTTGAATCGGAGTGACGTAATCGGTCACGCTGGCAAAATTGCTGATCTGCTTCACAATACCGACGTTTCTTATTTGTAAGTCTTTGCATTAATTTTAGGCATTTTAGTGAAATTTGTTCATTCTTTTGGTTTCAAAAATTTATTAATTTTTGGCGAATTTTACTCATTTGTAGCTCGAGATTTTGGTCCTTTTTTTTTTCCTGGTTTGAAAATTTGCTTATTTTTAGGCTTTGCAACATTGACTTTGTAGGATTAGACGTAGAAGTGTCGCCTTTTACTGATTTTAGCTCAAATTTGTTCATTTTTTTTGGTTTAAGAAACTTATTAGTTGTAGGCTTTGCAACATTGACTTGGTAGAATTACACGCTCGAAGTGTTGTAGGCCACGAATATATATTAGTATGTATTTCTTTTGGCATAAATTTTACTCATTTTAACTCGAGATTTCATTTTTATTCTATTTTGAGAAATTGCTTATTTTTAGGCGTTGCAACATTGACTTGGTAGAGTGACACGTTAGAAATGTGGCAGACCGCTGATATATCTTAGTTGCTATTTGCACAAGTAGGCCACTTAGGTAATTCCGGGTAGAATTACACGCTAGAGTGTAATAAGACCACATATATATCTTAGTTGTGAATTATTTTGGCACACATTGTACTCATTTTAGCTCGATATTTCGTTGCAGGCTTTGCAACATTGATTTGGTAGAATTATATGTATATGTAGCGTTTTACTCATTTAAGCTCAAATTTGTTCATTTTTCTGGTTTGAGAAACTTATTAGTTTTAGGCTTTGCAATTTTGACGTGGTAGAATTACACGCTATAAGTTTTGTAGACCTTGGATATATATTAGTGTGTATTTCTTTTGGCATAAATTTTACTCATTTTAGCTCGAGATTTCATTTTTTTCTATTTTGAGAATTTGCTTATTTTTAGGCTTTGCAACATTGACTTGGTAGAATAACACGTTGGAAGTGTTGCGGACCACTGATATATCTTAGTTGTTATTGCACAGTTAGGTCACTTAGGTAATTCCAGGTAGAATTACACGCTAGGAGTGTAATAAGACCACATATATATCTTAGTTGTGAATTCTTTTGGCACAAATTGTACTCATTTTAGTTCGAGATTTTGTTGCTGGCTTTGCAACATTGATTTGGTAGAATTGTATATAGAAGTGTAGCATTTTACTCATTTAAGCTCAAATTTGTTCATTTTTCTTGTTTGAAAAACTTCTTAGCTTTAGGCTTTGCAATATTGACGCGGTAGAATTACACGCTATAAGTGTTGTAGACCATGGATATATATTGGTGTGTATTTCTTTTGGCATAAATTTTACTTATTTTAGCTCGGGATTTTGTCCCTTTTTTCCTTTCTATTTTGAGAAAGTTTTTTAAGCTTTGCAACATTGGCTTGGTAGAATGACACGTTATAAGTGTAGCGGACCACAAATATACTTTAGTTATTATTTACACAAATAGGTCACCTAGGTAATTGCAGGCAACTCTATTTAATAACATTGATTGGTAACTTAGAATAAATGACGTTAGTTTAAAAAATTCATTATGGTGTATATAATTTAAATCGTTGGCATGGTATAGTTACACGGTTGAAGTGCTGTAAGACCACAAATATATATTGGCGAAAATCGAAATACGTAAGTTACCCCCGGAGCTACAGACCAAATCCCAGTTACACACTTTTTGCAGAGAAAAAACACTTTACACGCTCAAGATTTCCGGAGTGTGCTTAATACACACCATTTCAGTAATGTAGCATGCGCGTGCTACTAAGCGCATTAACTTGCAAATTTTATCCAAATTCTTATCTGAATGCCACGTGTCAATTTTTTTCCCTTTTTTTAGTTATTAGGTCCCTAATCCTCCATTCCCTTTGCCCCTTTGCAATTCCACATCCCGCCCCCTGCAATTCCACTCCTAAACCTCCCGATTCAGCCCTCCCCTCCTCACAAAGTCCCAAAATTAACACCCATAAATAACATCATTAAATCTCTCGATTTTTTTTTTGTTTTTACACTTTTGTACTTCTGTTTCGCTTCTCATGGTTGCTAATGCTTGTTCAGTTGACCTCAATCCTGTTGATGGGTTGAGCCATCCTTCACTAAAGCCTAAGCTTGAAGATATATCGGGTCTTAATAAAGCTTCCAGGATGCTTCTTCTGCGTATTTTATTTGGGAATCCAAATTTTCCCAAAATTACTAGTATATTTTTTCATAATCTAAATGGAAAAATCTTAATTTGTTGAAGAGTTTCTCTGAACAACAATCTTTAGTCACTTTCAACTTCTGGGTTCTCTTGATGTTTCGATCTTCTTGTAATTCTTGATGATTTCATATACTTTTTTGCTACTGAAAGGATTATTGGGTTATGGTGATGGTTTTAATGGTGGGTTGACCGTTGAAAACGGTGATTGGGGAGGTGGAAGCCATGGTGGTGTCACAGAGGAGTTAGTGAAGCTTGGTGGTTATGGAGGAAAATGAGAGCAGTTGAATGGTGTCACGATGGAGTTGTTGATACAGTGAAGTCGAAAAATGAAATGAATTTGCTGTTTTTGGGTGACCGTTGAAAATGGTGGTTGCTTGCTCTGAAAGGATTTTCCGGCTATTGGTTTGGGAAGATGAAGTATCTTTTCTAGTATTTTTTAATTAATGACACGTCAAAATCTTATTGGCGTGTAGCGTAGCATACACTTGTTTAGAAAAAGTGGTCATGTCACGCCCCAAACTTGGGGAGCGCGACCGACGCTCAACCGAGTGAACCCGGTCAAGCAAGCTTATTGAATACTTTCTATCCAACTCACCCATGATTTTAAGAGTATACCTAATTAATTATCCAACAAGGAGATCATGTAGGCAATACCAAATTCATTACCATTAATTACTTCATTTAATAAATCTCAAAACACACACACACTTTTGTGGTTCAAAGTGGAACAAGTGATTCAATCACAACACAATTTGTTTAACATTCCCAACACCCATATACAACCTACACTAAGTCTACGGAGCCTCTAAAGTCTAAAGATACCAAAGAGTACAATGATAGTGCCGGCAACAAGACGCCGGCTATACCTCAAAACACGATAACACATACGAAACAAAAGATGCACAACCCCAGAATGAGATGGGGCTCACCAAGTCAGCCGGGAAGAATGGGCACCGCTATTACTGGTCAATATCTTCGTTGTGGAATCACCTGCATCCATTAAAGATGCAGCGCCCCCGGCAAAAGGAACGTTAGTACATGTCGAATAGTACTAGTATGAAAACCAAACACCAATTTAAGAACTCGGAAGTACAATATGAATATGATGAATCATGGCGACAATAGAATATCATAGATAGCTGTTTAAGCCAAAGCAAGCTTATCAAGAGTTGCCGATAACATTTATAGAATTTAAGATGAGATCCTCTGTAACCATCTTTAGCAAAGCGGCCCCGCCGCCCCACCCCAAAGTATGCAGGTGGAGGTGTAAACACAATACCATAACTCTACTCAAGCGGCCCTGCCGCCTCACCCCAATGTATGCGGGTGGGGATATAACCATAGTACCAAAAACCTACACAAAGCGGCCATGCCGACTCGCCCCAATGTATGCGAGTGGCGGTGTAATCCCAATCACAATTTCTACACAGTTTGGCATAATAACTTTCACATAAATCACGACTTGGAATTATAACATGTAGATATACAATCCATAGTTTGGAACACATCCTTAATTTATAATACAACATGATAAGAGCATTTGATACACGAATTGAACATATAGCTTTGTCACAAAACTTATTCATAATACTTGATTTATAATAAACATCTTGGAACTTACAAGGGTAATGAGGGGTTCAATTCTTAAAGAAGAGTTTAGCCAACATACCTCACTTGAGCTTCCTTGCACTCTAAAATGTTCCGGAAATCTTAACAACTACAATATATTTTAGAAATGTAACAAATTGAACCAAAATTAGGAAGATGATCATGGTTCTAGCTCATTTGAGCATTTATCAAACACTAGGTGTGAATTAAAGTTTCAAGGTCCTTTTATGGAGGATTCCATCATCCCAAACCCATTATCTACCATTTTTAGCTCAACAATCTCCTTACATCCCTTTGATAACACATGCATGCAAGATGGACAACTCCCATGCCCAAACCCATTTCTAGTTAAATTTCAAAATTGAAGAATTGAGGAAAGAAATTCTTACCTATTTGAAGCCCTAACAACCCTTTGATGAAATTTTAAGGTTTGATTCAAGGTAGAGTAGTGAAAACCTTAGTCCTCCCTTTCTTCTCTCTAGAGTCGCTCTCCCCTCTCTCTAAAACACTAGAAAATCTCCCAAAAACGATCCCTTAAGCTAGATAAATGAAATGGGGGTCGGGTTATAAAAATCCAGAATTAGCACAGCCGCGCCGCATGGGGCGTCGCGGCAGTGAAAAATGTGCCCATAAACCTTTTTTCGAAGTGTTCTGGAAATCGCCACAAGCGCACCGCATGGGGCGGCATGCGGCGCGGTAGTGTCTACCCAGCGCGAATAATTTTTCCTTTGCTCCCCGACGCACCGTTCAACCCAAAAAGTCCATACTGCAGCGAGCTTGAATCTTTACAATCATGAACACGTAAGTCTACCCCGACACCACGAAGTCCCGAGTTTTTAGGTAAAATTTACAGGGCCTTACAGGTGAAAAAAGACCAAACCGGTATGTATTAGACACACTATGAAAAGGTTGAGGGTGTGTAACATGGATTTGGTACATAGTTTAGGGTGTAAATTATGTATTTTGCCAATATATATTAATAGTGTATTTTTTTGGGCATAAATTTTACTCATTTTAGCTCTAAATTTCGTTTTTTTTCTGACTATTTTGAGAAATTGCTTGTTTTTAGTCTTTGCAACATTGACTTAGTAGAATGACACACTAGAAATGTCACGAACCACTGATATATCTTAGTTGTTATTTGCACAATTGGGTTAGTCAGGTAATTGCAGGTAGAATGACACACTAGGAGTATAGTAAGACCACATATATATCTTAGTTGCGAACTCTTTTGGCACAATTGTACTCATTTTAGCTCGAGATTTCGTTTCAGGCTTTGCAACATTGATTTGGTAGAATTATATGTAGAAGTGTAGCGTTTTACTCATTTAAGCTCATATTTGTTTCCTTTCTCTAGTTTGAGAAACTTATTGGCTTTAGGATTTGCAATATTTTTTTTTTTTTTTGATTTTGCACCGGGTGTCCGAGTCTCTTTGAGCCCCGACTAATCCCGGGGGTGCACAGGCCCTCGACAAGGAGTTTCCCACAAGTGCACCACGGTTAATTCAGGTTTTACCCGGTCCGATGGCCCTCAGAAATTGTTTGCACCCAGTGGGTTTCGAACTTGAGACCTTGAAAGAGAGCAAACCCCAAGGCTCAAGTCAATTGCCACCAGGCCAACCCCTGAGGGTTTAGGATTTGCAATATTGACATGGTAGAATTACACATTATAAGTGTTGTAGACCATGGATATATATATATATATATTGGTGTGTATTTCTTTTGGCATAAATTTTACTCATTTTAGCTCGAGCTTTCGTCTCTTTGTTTTGTTTCTATTTTGATAAAGTTTTTTAGGCTTTGCAATTTTGACTTGGTAGTGACACTTTAGAAGTGTAACAGACCATGGATATATTTCAGTTGTTATTTACACAAATAAGTCACCTAGGTAACTTTATTCAATAGCATTTATTGGTAACTTAGAATAAATGATTAGTAATCTGCTATAACAGGTTCAATTTCATTGTTAGTTTGAAAAATTCATTGCGGTGTATATAATTTAAATTGTTGGCTTGGTATTATTATATGATACAAGTTTTGTAAGCCCACATATACATATATTAGTAGTGTATTATTTTGGGCATAAAATTTACTCATTTTAGCTCTAATTTTCCTTTTTGTTTTTGTTTTTGTTGAGAAATTGCTTATTTTTAGTCTTTGTAACATTGACTTGGTAGAATGACACATTAGAAGTGTCGCGGACCACTGATTTATCTTAGTTGTTATTCGCAAAATTAGGTCACTTAGGTAATTGCAGGTGTGAGAAAGTATGGGAAAAAATATATTATTGATATTCTATTTTTGTGTTTTATAATAGCCCTATTTATAACTATACACAATACACATTCTACACCTATTCTATGTGATACTAGGGTTATTTACATTACTATCTAATACTCCCCCTTAAGCCGTGCATACAAATCCTATGTACTGAGCTTGTTACATATGTAACTAATACGAGGACCAGTAAGGGACTTGGTGAAAATATCTGCAAGCTGATCATTCGACTTTACAAACTTTGTAACAATATCTCCTTAGAGTATTTTCTTTGACAAAGTGACAATCAATCTCAATGTGTTTAGTTCTCTCATGGAACACCGGATTTGATGCAATATGAAATGCAACTTGATTTCTATCTAGCTGATCTCACCAAATTTTAACTCAGGAGGAACTGTTTGATCCAAATTAGCTCATATGTTGCTATAGCCATTGCTCGATATTTTTCTTCTGCACTAGACTGAGCAACCACACTGTGTTTCTTGCTCTTCCAAGATACCAAATTACCTTATACTAAAACACAATGTCCAGACGTAAAACGTCTATCAGAAGGTGATCATGTACAATCAACATTTGAGTATCCAACAATCTGTTCATGGTCTTGATCGTCAAACATTAATCCTTTGCCCGAAGCTGATTTTATATCTAAAGAATGCAGACAACTGCATCCCAATGACTATCACAGGGAGAATCCATAAACTGACTCACAACGCTCATAGGAAAGGAAATGCCAGGTCTAGTCATTGTGAGATAATTTAATTGTCAACCAGTCGCCTATATCTTGTAGGATCACTAAGCGGCTCCCCCTGTCCTGACAGAAGTTTAGAATTCAAATCCATAGAAGTGTCAACATGTCTACAATCTATCATTCCTGTCTCTTCAAGAATGTCTAAGGTATACTTCCGTTGTGGAGTATCCCCACAATGTTAGGAGTTTGCTGGAGAGTTAGCAGAGTCAAAGAATAGCTAAAAGACAACAACAATTTTGGAAAACCATTCCTCTATGTATCTTTTGGACCTTATGTCGGGAAAGAAGCAAACGATGCTTTGAAGGACAAAGAACACATATCTCTAGAATTAAGAACAATTGTTTGCATGATTTGTATTTCTGGTGTAAGAGCAATATTTTGGAGAATGTAGATCAATATTTGGTTTATTGAGATGTTTGGAAAGTAATTGTAACCGGCTATTCTGGAGCCTTCTTTCATGTAATTATGTGTACCATCTTGGTAATTATTTAATGAAATCTTTACTTATAAAAAAAAAGGTATACTTCCGTTGTGAGATCACAATATTTGAGCTAGACTGAGCAACCTCAATACCCAGAAAATACTTTAATTTGTCCATATCGTTAGTCTGACAGTGGTAAAAGAGATGTTGCTACAACTTAGTAATACCATCCTGGTCATTGCCGGTAATAACAATATCATCAACATGAACCACTAGATTAATATAGAGATTTGAGGCAGAATGCCAATAAAATACAGAATAATCAGCTTCACCACATGTCATGCCAAACTGCTGAATAACTGTGTTGAACTTACTGAACCAACATCGAGGAGACTGCTTTAGACCATAGAGTGACCGGTGCAACCGACATACAAGGCAACTAGACTCCCCGAGCAACAAAATCAGGTGGTTGCTCCATATAAACTTCATCCTTAAGGTCACCGTGAAGAAAATCATTCTTAATGTCCAACTGATAGAGAGGCCAATGTCGAATAGCAACCATGGCTAGAAAAAGACGGATTGATGCTATTTTAGCTAAGGGAGAGAAAGTATCACTGTAATCGAGTCCAAATATCTGAGTATACCCTTTGGCAACAAGACGGGACTTAAGTCGATCAACCTGGTATTTGGACCAACTTTGACTGCACACACCCATTGGCAACCAAGAGTAGATTTGCCTGGAGGTAGAGAAACAAGCTCCCATGTATCACTAGTATGTATTGCAGACAGATCATGACTTGTCGCTATGTAGGATGAGATAGCGCTTCACCTGTGGACTTAGGAATAGATATAGAGGACAAAGATGACACAAAAGTCATAATAGGGTAATGAGTAATGATGATAGCTCAAACCAATATAATGGGGATTGAGATTAAGAGTGGATCTAATACCTTTTCGAAGTGTGATCGGTAAACTAGAAGGAGACAAGTCTGCAAGGTGAAGGATCCGATATAGGATGTGAATCATCTGAACCGGATGCTAGACGCTGACGACGATGATAAGTCAGGAGTGATGGAGCTGTAGAAGATTGAACCGGACTAGGTGATAGAATTGGAGCTATAGGTGGTGGAGCTGGAATTGGAGCTGTAAGTGTTGGAATTGAAGCTGTATGTGGTGGAACTGGAGTTGTGGAGAAAGATGAGCGAGAGATAGTGACTGAATTTCTAAAAGATGGAATTGGTAGCACCTCAAAAATATTTAAGTGATCACCTGGACCTGTGAAGCATGGCTGGATTTCAAAGAAGGTAACATCAACGATATAAGGTACCGCTGGAGGTCTCTAGTAACCCAGAAATACGCACTTAAGAACACGAGGAGCTAACTTATCTTTCCTTAGAGTAAGGTTATGAACAAAACACGTGCTCCGAAAGACACGAGGTAAAAGAGAGAACAAAGGTGAGTGGAGAAACAAGACAGAGAATGGAACTTGATTCTGGATGGCTGAGTATGGAAAACGATTAATAAGATAACAAGATGTGAGAACTGCATTTCCCTAAAAACGCAACAGAACATGAGATTGTACGAGTAGGGTACGGGCAATTTCAATGAGATGTCAATTTTTCTTTTAGCTACCTCGTTTTGTTGAGATGTATTCAGACAAGATATTTGATTAATGATCCCATGAGAGTTCATAAACTGCTAAAATGGGAAAGATAAATACTCTAGGGCATTATAATAGATTTAAGAGAGGCCAACCAAACAAAACCAAATATCTGATGAAGAATACCAATGATACCTTCAAACCAGGCAATTAGAAGTGTAACCAAGTGCCCTTTTCAAAATAAAAATGAAAAAACCTTTTCAAAGAAGTGTAACCAAGTGTTATAATGATCACTGATACTGTTGTTTCCGGTCATTAAACTAGTAGTAAGTTGGTCTAAGATTGTTGCTTGACCTTCAAAGTGTGAACAAAATGGCTGGAAAAGTGACTAGACAACTGTTTCGCCGGAAAAACCACTACTCGTCGGAATTTGAGAAAAAATCGTTGGAATGTGATAGGATCTGAATGGGTAGGCTCTGAATCACCTCACGAGCAAGCTGTCTTCAAGGAGTTTTGCCGGCCAGAAAAGTGGCTCACGTACAAATCTCGCCGAAAAAATTCTCCCTCTGTTCGGTGCTTGAGGGCGCGTGGAGAGGAGTTTTCCGCTGGGGGTTTGGTCGCGGGACTACAATGGACATTGTGGTGGTGTTGGACATGGGATGTCTTGACCGGCCAACACTCCGCCCGTACAACATAGTCGGTCTGACCACCGCTCTATAGAACTTACCTTTAATTTTACCACGAATATATATTAGTTGTATATTCTTTTGGAATAAATTTTACTCATTTTAGCTTTCATATTTTTTTTTCTATTTTGAGAAATCACTTATTTTTAGTCTTTGCAACATTTTTACTTTACTTTTTTAGGCCTTGCAACATTGACCCCGTAGAACCACACGTAGAAGCTTTCCTCAATACAGACATATATTAGTTGTGATATTTCTTTTCTGGAATTTTAGTCATTTCAAGTTCTAGCTGCTCCTTTATCTTGTTTGAACAATTTCTTACTTATAGGCTTTGCAACATTGACTTGGTAAAAATTACACGTTAGAAGTGTTCCAGAACAAGGGTATATCTTAGTTGTGATTCTTTGGGCACGAATTTCACGGTCGAATTGATTCGCTTCTATGGTTTGAGCAGTTTCTTATTTTTGGGCTTTGTGACAGTGACCAGTAGAATTACGCATTAGGAGTTTTCCAGAATTCAGACATATGGATTTTACTAATTTCAAGCTATGTTGCTCGGACTCTTCAAAAATGTTGTTGGGTGTAGGTCGGATCCTCCAAATTTAGTGTATTTTTGAAGGATCCGACACGGGTGCGACAACACTTTTGGAGAGTCCGAGCAACATAGATTTCAAGTTGAATTGCTTCACTTAACCGGTTTCAGCAATTTCTTATTTTTCCGGTGACTTGGTAGAAGCAGTGCAATAAGTATTCTTCAGCTCTGATTTTGCATCTTTCAGATGATTTTGGGTATGAATATGAATGAAAAGCTTTTTTTTTTGCCTGGTAGGTATATTCTGTTAAGTGTTTTTAAGTTGTTAATTTTTTTTTTAAAGTTCTTATACTCCTAGAGCATCCAATTATCTGTTAAGTGATATTTTCACCGAGTATGGGCAGAAAAGTAATACAGCATTCCAACTGTAGAAAAACATAACCTGTGAAGATTCTAAGAGAATACTCATTATAGATAGATGTAGCATAGTAACTTTTGCACTTAATCACGCTTTTGTGGAGCAATCTGTAGATGGGAAGTAATTCTGGTTGTAAGACCGAATGAATGTTACTTAGCTTATAAACTAGGGCAAATAATAGATTTTTAAGTTAAAATGGATTCTAGCTGCTTTTGAAGTGTTCTTTAGTCATAACGTGAAATACTTCATGTTTTGCATTAGAGTTGTGTTGAAAATATTCATTTTATTAAATAATTTCAGAGACTAAGTGATTATTGTTTATTGGCAATGTCACCTTCCAATATTCTGGTCCAGCTTAAAGCCCTAAACTAAGGTTTATTGTGCTGAAGAATCATTTTTTTGATAAAGTAAAATAATTTCATTAATGCATGGGAAAGATCCTGTACACCTGACCTGTTTTTTTTACTCATTTGAACTCTAATTTATTCCTTGTTTTCTGGTTTGAGAAATTTATTAGTTTTAGGCTTTGCAACGTTGATTTGTTGAATTACACGCCAGAAGTGTATATATTTTGTGTGCGTGCGTGTGTGTGCATGTGTGTGTTTGCTGTGTATTTTTTTGGCATAAATTTTACTCATTTTAGCTCGAGATTCGTCTTTCTTTTTCTATTTTTGAAATTGCTTATTTCTAGGCTTTGCAACATTTACTTGGTAGAATTACACGCCATAAGAGTTGTAGACCAGAAATATATATTACTTGTGCATTTTTTTGATACAAATTTTACTCATTTTAGCTCGAGATTGCGTCCTTTTTTTTTCTGGTTTGAGAAAATACTTATTTTCAGGCTTTGCAACATTGACTTGGTAGAATTACATGTGTACAAGTGTTCTAAGACCACATATATATATTTAGTTGTGAATTTTTTTGGCACGGATTTTACTCTTTTTTTTCCTGGTTTGTGAGATTACTTATTTTTAGGCTTTGAAAACATTGACTTGGTAGAACTAAATGTGTAGAAGTGCTGCAGACCACAGATATATACGAGTTGCGATTCTTTTTCTTTGGCACAAATATTCTCATATTGCAGTCGAGTTGATTCTATTCTCTAGTTTGAGCAATTTCGTTGTTTAGGTTTTGCAACATTGACTTGATTGAATTACATGCTACAAGTGCTGTAGACCAACAACAACAATAACAATAACATCTACGCCGCAGTCCCAAACAAGTTGGGGTCACTATACGAATCCTCACTGATCATTTTTTGTCATTAAAGCTCAACTTATGTCATCATCATATCAAATAAAAATAAAAGTTTCGTTATTAAAGAAAAGAAAAATAAGTTCAATATTTAATACACCATTCGTTTTAATTTATGTGACGTAGTTTGACTCAGAACAATGTTTAAGGAAAAAAAGACTTTTAAAACTTGTGGTCTTGAAAGTTTAAAGGGTAAAAGCTTTTGTGTGACTTTTAATATGTGTGGCTATAACAATTTCTCATAAGAGTAAAAGGGAAACTTTAAAGTTGAATTATTTTCAAATATAGAATGTCTTTTTGAAATGGACTAATAAGGAAATTGTGTCACATAAATTAAAACTAAAGGAATAATAATAATAACAATATTTATTATTATTATTATTAAAAGGTCTCTATATTTTAACTCGAATATAAATCTATGATAAGGTCAAAATAATCCTAGAAAAGCAATTGTTCAAAACCATCGTACTAACAAGACTAAAACCTATTTCCAATTGCATCTCCATAGTTTCAAGCCTTTGGATGAATACCATTTACAAACTAATTTTTGAGCATCAGGAGATCAATGTGTGGGATTTGAACCCTTGTTTGCTGTTTTCTCTAACTTCATTGATCGCTAGGCTACACATCCTTCAGTGCAAGCACGGACTATTTTCTTCATAAGTGCCCAACCTTCGAGTAAAAGAGAAGATAAAGAAAAGGAAGACATACATGCAGTTGAATATGCTAGGCCTGCATCCTACCTAAAAGGAGACCATAGAACGGCAGAACTTTCTGCTCTACATATTTTTGACTTATCAATTCTTATTGCAGGAACCTTAGAGCTGATGCGAGTCCTCAACCATATGGCTTTGTGGGGAATCTGGACCTCTATAATGAAGTGCTTAGATGTAACTCTGAAGCCTTTGCTTGCATAGGTGCAGGTAAAGAAGTCCTATTTAGTCGATTTCATTGTTTTCAATCTCCTATGTTTGATTTCTACCATGTCCAATCGGTGCTATTGAATTTTGAGCAAAAGTTTTGGCCCTTTATCTCTTTTGGATTTCATATGGGAGATCTCCGAGTTTCGCGACAGTTGACTGTGCTTGTGGATTGTGGTACATCCTTTTGCTAATACAATGTGTAGCACCAACTAATATTCTACCCATATTTTCTCTTCATTCTTTCGCAAGGATAAATCATTGGTTCTATGCAAGTTCTTTTAGATGATTTGAGATAGTATTTGAAGGATGCCCGTTGTATTGAGCGACAACAATGTGTGGGAAAGTGTAGTTGAAATCAACTCACCCCTTCTTTGTGATTGTTAACTCCAATATGAAGTCACGATTATTTATGTTGAATGCAGCTCATGAAAGTGATTGGTTTATTTTGGACTAACATTGTTCTTGAGGTATTAACTTCGTTAACCTAAACATAACAAGATCTGATTTTACTTTTTACTCATGGTTTTGCTTTAGAACAATCTTATCTTTCTTGGCTTTAGATAAAATGTCCTATTTCTGGCTTATCCCAGTGGTAAAATGTGTGGGTAAGCGCACGTCACATGTTCAAACCTTGCCGTGGTAAAAAAAAAAACTTGGTATTTAAGTGGAGAAGGGTAGAGGTGCGAGCTCATTATCCACTGAGTTTCGAACCATGCACCATTATCCATCTGAGATTTCTTGGTTGTAAAATAATGTGCTATTTTTGCAATTGAGTGATACGGTTTATTAGGTCATTTATATTACTTGGCTTTACTATATAGCACATTGTTCAAGTTTCTCAGGCCACATTAAGGAGACTGCACAAAATCGTAAGGCTAATTCGGGTCCTCTTAAGAGCATACCTGCTGTCCAACTGCCACAACGAAGCACTGTAGAGATCCACGATTATCAGCATGACCATGTTACTAGTGTAAGTTTGAAAACAGTCAATACAGTGGCTGATTTATTGTATTTACTAAAATTTAGCACTTAATTGCAGGATGTTACCGCATCTTCTAGGAAACCAAAAGTCAAGAAGAAAGGAAGGGAGAACAATTTACTATCAAGTGGTCCTGATGCTTCTGAATGTCAAGGTTCCCTTTCGGTAACTGCACTTCTAATTTTTCTTGGTTCTAGATGGCTATTTTATGATTTGGGAATATTTCCTGTCCTCAGATGCAGTTGCAGCAGGCTTTTGTGGGATTTTGGAAGATTTTTGTGGCAGAGCAGAAAATTTTGGTGATGAGCGGGATGAAAGAGAATTTTTACCAATGTCTTTGGCAGATCTTAAAGTTGTTCGGAATGAAATCACATCTATCCGAGCAAAGAAAGCACTGCATTTAATTCCAGTTGATACTCTAATGAGATCACTCAGGGTCTTAGATCACCAGATTCATCGAGCAGAAGGTTTATCAATTAATGATTATGAACAGGTAAGTTAGCAATTATGCAATTCATGTTATTCTTTCGACTTGCAGTGCAGACAATTCTCCATTTGGTTTCTTGTATAATTTCCTCTTTGCAGTTAAGTTTCGACTTGGGCTCCCACTATTTTCTATTAACTCTCTCAGAAACAATGAGTTACCAGCCTTTTCTTGGTCATTAACCTATGGAGGGTTATTGGATCATGCTATCGCCTGGAAATCTTTGGTTCTTGTCGACGTGCCACACTTGTTAATGATTGTCGTTTTATAATATTGTCATGACCATAATCAATAACAAAGCTTTGCTTTTCCCTTGTTATGCAGGTGGATACAGAGGTCGTGTCATCGATTTTTTGTGCTTTAGAGTCCATTCATGCAACTTTAGCTATAATGGCTTACCGTGGGATGCCTAAGCAGTTATACAAAGAAGAAGTATGCTCTTAACTCATTTTTTTTTTCTTACTACATGTGTCTTGTTAATTGCAAATAAAGATTTCCTTGAGATTCTTCTGTTGGTATCTTTGCATGTATCGTTTATGTATGTTAACTTTCCAGCTGACCATGGTCTTTGGTACCAGATCATTGAAAGAATCATGGACGTCTCTCGGCACCAAGTAATGAATGTTATATTTGGTAGTGATCCCGTATACCGTGCGCTGCACAAACCAACCGACATAGGGGTTCCTGAAGGTAGGATTCTGAGCTGGACTATTGATTGTTTGTATACTAGGGCTTCATTTGGACATTTATGAAGTCATTAGATAGTTGACTTCTCAGTAATTTGTGAAGTCAGGTAAAGGAAAAGGAACGAGTTAGATTGAATTGAAAATGAAAAGTAGAGAAATTCTATAGCTTGTAGAATTTATAGACAGTAGATTTTTTAAGTGTTTACCCCAAGACATCTTGTGAACCGAATAAAAAATATGATAAAGTTAAAGGGAATGTTAGCACAATGGCAATCTTAAGATTTTGAAACTTCTTGGTGATGTCTAGAATTGAATGGTTAGCCTGTGTGTTTCTCGGAGATAGCTGAAAGAATCTTTCTGCAGAGCTGAAAACAGGTTGGGAACTCCAGTAAGGAGTTTTGAAGTGTTCCAACCAAAATATGGAAGTAGAGTATATTAAATTAGATCTAACCGTCAGTTTGCAGTGGCCAAATTATTTTTCTCCCTCTTTCAGTTCATATTTTGAACTTCGCCCGTAGCTATTGTCAGTCCTTTTCTCTCATCACATGACCTTTTCCAATCTTGGCTTTCTGTTTACTATCCACCTAAGAAAGTGACAACTTCTGTGTTGGTTCTGGAATCATTCTATTTTGATGAGTATTTAATTAAATCACTCTATATTGGAGAAGACGTGAAGGGGATAACTTTTGGAATCATTATTGTTTATTGCTTGAGGGTGGCATGGATAACTGGTACAGTAAAACGTTTGTTCCATCAATTACCATACACTTTCCTTGTTCTGTTCTTCTCTGGACACTCTGTTTTATCTAGTTTGTGTAGCTTTACAACTGTGAGTTCTGATTACAATTTGTCACATAGGTATAATAGTTCAATTTTGTCTCTGTTAATTGGCTAATCTTGGAAAAAGACCGTCGATTATAATTAAACCCTAGTATTGTATTGCTAGATATAGTTCATATTCTTTTACTTAGAGATAAATCTTTACCTATGTTTTCATATGCTTCCAGGTGAAGAAGATGAAGAGGCTGATGGGGACTTTGTTTCACCAAATAAGAAGAAGAGATCTAGGAGTGTGAAACCAAGGAAATCAACATCAAACAAGTATGATTATAAGTTGGTGTCCTTGATAATGAGTATTGTTTGTCTCTCCTATTAAATGGTCCTATCACCTCATGCTGGTGTCTCTACTTTTTTAGGGTTTCTTCTGCTGTTAGTGATATACTTCAGAAGCTTTGTGTGATTCTTGGTTTTCTTAAGGAGTTGGGCACGATAGAGCGCCTACCTGACAGTTGCATTCTCCAGCTTATCAAGACCTGCTTCACAACGCTTGTGGTTGAGAATATCCAGCGTTTGCAATTGGAATCAATAAGCTTAATAAGTCGGGTAATGAAGCTACGTTTACTATAAGTTTGCCTTTAAGTCTAAATTAAAAGTGACTGCTTTGGAACTTAATTGTGCATACATTGTTGAGTGTCCAGATATTTTATGCATACACACAGCATCGTGCTTACATAATGGATGAGGCACTTCAGATTCTTTTGAAGTTACCCTCTTCAAAGCGCATGCCCAGAACTTATCCGCTTCCTGATGAAGAGCAGAGGCAAATTCAGCTCATCACTGGCCTTCTGATTGAAATAGTTCACAGCAGTTCAAACCTTCCGGATGTTTTGAGGGAAGCATCTGACAGTCCTTCACTGGAAGTCTCAATTGATGCCAGTTACCCTATCAAATCCTATGAGTCCATCACTGAAGCTTGCTGTCTTTTCTGGAGTCGTGTTCTTCAACGTCTAACGAACACAAAAAATCAAGAGGCAGCTGAGTTGAAGACAATGATTGAGAATCTTGTCATTGATCTGTTGATTACTTTGAATTTGCCTGAATATCCTGCCTCTGCTCCTCTTCTGGAGGTATTAGAGACGCGGATATATTTCTAAACATAATCCACTTCATTGGCTATATGTTAAAGATACACTTATTTGCAGGTTCTTTGTGTTTTACTTCTTCAAAATGCTGGGTTGAAATCTAAAGATGTTTCTGTTCGTTCAATGGCCATTGACCTTCTCGGCACAATTGCTGCAAGGCTGAAACAGGATGCAGTCCACTGTAGGGAGGAGAAATTCTGGATTGTGAAGGAGTTGAGAAGCGAGGACATGAATGACCGGACTATTCCCAAGGATGCATGTTCTGTTTGTTTGGATACCAGAGTTGACAAATCACTTGTTCGATGTCATGGTTGTCAGAGACTCTTTCATGTTGACTGTACCGGAATTAGGGGTCATGATGTTCCTAATCGCGGCTTTCATTGTCCGATGTGTTTCTCCAGGAAGCAACTTCTTGTATTGAAATCACATTGTGAGTCTCAGTCCAAGGATGCTAGTCAAAATAATCGTAACAAGTCAGGAAAGACTTCACAAGTTACTGAGGCAATCACAAATTTGGAGACTGTTCAGCAGCTACTACTGAATTATCTCCACGATGCTGCGGCTGTGGATGATGGGCATCTGTTTACTCGCTGGTCAGTGCTTCTCTGAAATAAATATTTTTATGCTATTAGTATTTTTCTGTTTGATAACCATTCCTGAGAAGATAATGCATTGCAGGTTCTATCTTTGCCTTTGGTACAAAGATGACCCTAATTCTCAGCAGAAATTCATGTATTATGTTGCTAGATTAAAGTCACAAGCAATTGTGCGTGACTCTGGTTCTCTTTCTTCACTAATGACGAGAGAGTTGGCAAAAAAGCTAACTTTAGCATTGGGACAGAATAGTTCTTTCTCTAGAGGATTTGACAAGATTCTGCAAGTGCTTCTGGTTGGTAAAGTAGCACTTTCTCCTTTTTTCTCGAGAACTTAATTTTTTTTATACTCATTATAAGATGCTTTACAGGCAAGTTTGCGGGAGAACTCTCCAATCATTCGTGCAAAAGCATTGCGAGCAGTAAGTCGGTTGCATACTTGTTCTAAAATTTATACTCCCTCCGTTTCAATTTATGTGAACCCATTTGACTGGGCACGGAGCTTAAGAAAAGAGAGAAGACTTTTGAATTTGTGGTGTAAAATGAAGCACATATATTTTGTGTGGCTATAAATCATTGCATAAAGGTAAATTGTTTCCAAATAGGGAAAGGGGTCATTATTTTTGGCACGGACTAAAAAGGAAATAGGTTCACATAAATTGAAACGGAGGGAGTATCTGTTTTGTTCCAACTTTTGGAGTACTTATCTTCTGTTCCTCTTGTTTGTGCCATAATGAGAGCAGGTTAGTATCATTATAAATGTTGATCCAGAGGTTTTGGGTGATAAGCATGTCCAAACAGCAGTGGAAGGGAGGTTTTGTGACTCCGCTACATCTGCCCGAGAAGCTGCATTGGAACTTGTAGGCAGACATATTGCTTCCTATCCTGATGTTGGTCTGAAGGTATTGAATTTAAATCTATTTGATCCCACAAAGCTTGTGGTGATACCTTGTTCAGGATGCCAGTATTTGTCCTCCTAACTCTTCTTTTGGTTGCACAGTACTTTGAGAAGTTGGCGGAAAGAATAAAGGATACTGGTGTTAGTGTGCGGAAGCGTGCTATCAAAATCATTCGGGACATGTGCACCTCAAATTCTAGCTTCTCGGAGTTCACTACTGCTTGCGTTGAAATTATTTCCCGAGTAAATGATGAGGAATCCAGTGTACAGGTAGAAGTAGTCAAATCAATTTCTGTTCCCGTTTAACATTCTAGCTCATTCTTTTGGCCCAGGTCCTTGGTTAATGGTGATAAAAACAACATGACCATAACAGTATCTGCGCCAGATAAATGTAGAACTTGTAAGGTATATTCATCCGATGATTGACCATAATTATCATTATACTTTAGACCTGACAAACGGGTCGGTTGGCCCATAAACATCGATTCAGACGAAGACACTTCCTTGGTGCGGTTGATAGGCCTGTCCCAATTTAGCAGGCAGGTCCCGAGCCAGTCATTATACAAGTGGGAAGGGGCCCGATCCAGCCCACAAACCCTCCACTTTGGTGGACTGGATAGTAGGCGGGGTTTTTCTAAATTAATTTTGAACTTTGTATAACAAGATTTAAGTATTTAATTTATTGTTAAATAAAAAATGAAGAAGTGTAATATTGAAGAAGAAAAACCTCAAAGGTTATTTGCTGTGAAGAAATGGACCTTGGACCTAAATCAACCCTGAAAGCTAGCTCATAAGGTGAAAATTGTCCAAGACCATATAAGGAGTCAAACAAGCCATCCCTCCACCAGTAGTCGAGGTGCGCTCAAGCTGGCCTGGATAAAAGGGTAGCCCGGTGCTAAGCTCCCGCTATGCGCAGGGTCCGGGGAAGGGCCGGACCACAAGAGTCTATTGTACACATTTTTATTTAGAAACTAGGTATTTTTAGATCATATGTTGACATGACTTATTGTTGATCCCACTTAATACAAAACAAATTGTTTTTGTGGGGGTACTTTCAGTATTTTATTTATATTTGGCTTGTGTAAATTTTCTTGAACTCCGTTTCCAGTCAAACCCTGCCAACTAAGTTCAGGTGAATAGAGTACCATATAAGCAATAAAGCAACTAGTCTCTCTGTTCAATTCAATTGAGCCAGCACGTTTTAGTCCGTGTCTGAATTCTTTTCCCCTATCTCTGGATTGAGAAGTTTTTCATCTCCAAAAACTTGAACAGAAAGCAAGTTACCATTTAATGTTGGTTTTACTCTGAGGTGATGTCTTTGTCACAAACTTTTTTCCACTTTTAAAGTACTACTTTTGTTGAAGCATGCGACCACATCATCTAAAAATTTGAAGTATTAGACAGCAAGCGCATTTATTTATTTATGTCATGTGTGCACATTTACTTATTTATTTTAGGTCTTAAACACTCCCAGTGTGTGGGTCTGGCTATTTCTTTTGGAGCAAGCACATGTTTTTTTTTTTTTTTTTTATTTTAATAATTGGTGATGGTAAATTTAAGTTTGAAGCCCAACTTCTACTTACTTTAATACCATATTGAACTGTGTGACCACCTTTTCTAAAAGAAAAAGCTGTTAAGGGCCACATTTCTTTATATATGTTAGGTTTGTCTACTCTTTAATTTACTTATGCTAGGTCTGCAATAAATTCGAAATTTTTTGGCAACTTATTGTTCAGACTTACTTTCTTTTCTGGATCTATTTATAAGTTAAGGGGGTTATAGTTTTGGACGGAGAGAGTACTTTTTGTGTCATTGCATCTAAAACATTTTCTGCATCATAGTAAAATGGTGGCTGGTAGCATGTTTTGGGTGTGAATGCATTGGTCTCTGTGCAAGATATATTTTGGGGTCTGTCAATCAAGGAGTGGATGGAACAAGCAGTCATGTTCACAATTTTGAGTTTGGTTATATACTTTTATTGTTTTGCCTGAAGATTAATTCAATGTCACATTGAATAACCTTGATGTGGACAATGCTTTATATGGCTAGAGTCCAGTAGCATAGAAGCAATTCTTAGATGCTGTTCTATTATTTGTTTATAGGACCTGGTCTGCAAGACACTTTATGAGTTTTGGTTTGAGGAACCTTCTGGTTCACAGCATCAATTTTTCGGAGATGGAAGTTCTGTTCCACTTGAGGTGGCTAAGAAAACAGAGCAAATTGTTCAAATGCTCAGAAGGATGCCCAGTCTTCAACCTCTTGTAACTGTGATTAAACGCAACATAGCTCTTGATTTCTTTTCACAATCTGCTAAAGCTGTTGGCATCAACCCTGTGTCCCTTGCTTCGGTTCGTAGGCGCTGCGAGTTGATGTGCAAGTGCTTATTGGAGAAAATATTGCAGGTCTGATTTGTAGGATGGTTCCTATTAAATATATAGATTTCCTTTTTATTAAATAGAATCTTCAAGTATCTTCCTCTACAGGTGATGGAGATGAATACTGGAGAAGGAGAGGTGCACATGCTACCATACATGAGGCTCTTGCATGCCTTTTGTGTTGTTGATCCTACTCTATGTGCACCAGCTTCTGATCCTTCTCAGTTTGTGGTCACGCTACAACCCTATTTGAAGAGTCAGGTTGTGCATCTATTTGGTCTTTAAGCTACTCCGCTGTGGTTCTATGTTATTTCTTCTCTTCTTGTTGAGAAAATTTGCTTTTCTAATTTTCGGAGAACAAAAGTTGTTTTTTTGATTTTCGTAATGGAATCGAGTACATCTTTTGTGTGCATATGCATTTGGTGCATGCACTACTAATTTGAGATGTTGTAAGTTTGTTGCTACATAGACATCATACCAGAAACATGTGGTATAAACAAGGGATAATAGTGCATAGAGCTCATTTGGGTGTCAACAGTGCATGTTTTTTCTGTGTGCTAACTTGAAAGGGATATAGTACAAATGGCTCTTTTGGGTTTCAAGTACAATGCACATATTGAATGTGCAGTTTTGTCTATGTAGCCAACTTGAAGGTGATATAGTACTTTAGTCTATTTAGTTCCGAAAGCAGCATACGAGAAACATGTGTGTTATCATTTAATACCAACCATGTTTTGTACTATTTTCGGAAACCAAGCTATTCAATCTTATGTTAGGAAGCGGAAAAATGTTAAATTGAGTGAAGAATTGGTTGGGATACATAAGAGCACAATAGATATTCAAAGTTGTATGAACTATAGTGGTATTGCAATTTTGAATCAATTGAATCTTTGGGAAAGGATGGTTGTAGAGCAGACATATACAGTTATTGCTGTTGAGTTGTCCCACATCGGTGGGATTTGAGGTCCTTGATCTCCTTATATGGTCTTGGGCAATGCAGTTATTGCAATGGTGGCAAAGAACTATTTAGGATTTATGTTTGGTTAATTTACAACTAAGGTTATCTTCTTGCTAAATATTGATAGATATTAATTTACCGAAAAAGTATATGATAAAATACAAAACATTCTGCTTTTTTGGGTGCCTGAGAAGAAACAAATCTATCAAATATGGAAATGACATAGAGGATATGTACGAGTGATTTATCTTAAGTGTGAGAATAGTAGGAGAAAATACAAGGGAATTTCTCATAATCATGGGTTGCACTAGAGATGTGCTTTGGGCCATATTTGTTTGCCTTATATTGATAAGCTAACTAATAGTACATAGGGTGAGGTTCCATGATATATGTCATTTACAAATGATATTGTATTAATTGAAGAACTTGTAGGAGGAGTCAATTAAAAGTTGTATTAATGGAGACAGACAGAATAAATGTAATTTAGCCCTCATTGGATGAACAAAAGTGAATTAAGTTTGGACGAGATTATGGTGCCTAAAGGCGTACATCAGTAGTAAGCGCGTTAAGACCAGAGCTTTTTGTAGTGCTAGCAGGAATGCAAGTGAATGAATCCCATACCCAGCGAGTGAAGTTCACCCCTTCAATCTACTCCTCAAAGCAGGAATGGAGGGCAGCTTTCTTAATAATTCAAATAAATAGTTCTGCTCACAATGTAAGCTCTTCATTAACGAAGAAGCTAATTGGCTCCAGATGCATAAGCTTAATCTTCTCAGAAATAGCTTGATTGATGAAGGTGTAGCTCATCGAATTAAGATATGATAACTGAAAGGAGAGAGTGTTAGTGTGTTATAGGAGCGCTATGCAATTGGAAGATACCTAACATAGTGAAAGGTCAGTCTCATAGAACGATTGTGAGACCAACAATCTGTTATGTGGGAAAGAATATACCTCTAAGGCCCAACATATCCAAAAGATTGGTGTCGTAGAGATGCAATGTTGAGATGAATGTACAATCATACAAAATTGGACTAGATTAGAAATGATTGATCATATGGCTCAAGTAACCCAAGTAGATGATAAAATGAGAGGTTGCTTGAGATGATTTGACTGTGTCCTACCTTGACCTTCCAATGTATCAGTCCGTGGGAGATGGATAGATTGAAAAATGCTTACAGCGTATCCAGTTTGTGTATTAGAGGGTGGATGTTCCTTCATACTAAAATATTATCCAAGATTGGCTGTACGCGCTTGTTAACTTATGGTCGTCACTGCTATTGCCTCCCAATTCCTCCTTTTCTTCTATTGAGTAGTGTACTTTTAGAAGTTCGATACTACGAACAAGTTATGATAAGCTTTGTTCTTCTGGATTCTTGTGTAGGCTGATAATCGAGTTGCTGCCCAGCTTTTGGAGAGTATAATTTTTGTAATTGATTCTGTTTTGCCTTTATTGCGGAAGCTTCCTCAAAGTGTTGCTGAAGAACTTGAGCAAGATCTGAAGCAAATGATTGTTCGGCATTCTTTCTTGACTGTTGTCCATGCTTGCATCAAGTATCTACTCTCTCATTGATACCCTCTTCTCGCTATATATAGGAACTAACCATTTCTGTTCATAAATTTCTCGCAACTTCATCTTCCATGCTTCAGTTGTTTCCTTATAAGCTTTTGCTTACAAAATTACAGGTGCCTTTGCTCTGTGAGTAAAGTTGCTGGAAAGGGTTCAACTATTATTGAACACCTTATCCAGTTATTCTTCAAACGCCTAGATGCCCTAGGTTTCAGTAATAAACAGGTTCGTTATACCCCATGAAGTTTCTGATCTCTATTAGGAAAAAACAGATGTTGCTCTTCGTGTTTTGTTTTGTGATCTATATGGCATTATTGCTTACTTTAGTTCTTTTTCAGAACTTTCAGCAAGTGGGCCGGTCTCTTTTCTGCTTGGGTTTGCTAATACGTTACAGTAGCTCTTTGTTATATGTATCTGGTTCCAGTAACAACTCACATGTTGCTAGCAGCATCAACCTGTTTAAGAGATATCTTCAGACCGAGGACTTTGTTATCAAGGTCCGCTCATTGCAGGTGAGTCCTGCTATTCCCTTAAAGTTTTTGCATGTATGTCGTAATCATCACCTGTGTAACTTTGTAACTTTCCAGGCACTGGGCTATGTTTTAATTGCTCGGCCAGAATGTATGCTGGAAAAGGATGTAGGGAAAATCCTGGAGGCCACACTTTCTTCTAATACTGATCCACGACTCAAGGTAACTTTTCTGCTTCTGTCATACTTTTGAAATGCTGTGTACTGAATCATTCGTGGACCAGATGCAATCACTGCAAAACATGTATGAGTATCTTCTTGATGCTGAAAGTCAAATGGGAACAGATAATGCAAGTGAAAATGAAGTAGCTAAGACGGCAGTTGGTGGCCCTAGTGTGCCAGTTGCTGCAGGGGCTGGTGATACCAATATTTGTGGGGGAATAGTTCAATTGTATTGGGCTAAAATCTTAGAAAGATCCTTGGATGTGAATGAACAAGTGCGTCAGTCTGCTCTTAAGGTAATTCCCTAATTTTTCTTATTTCTTTTCCTGTAAAAACTGATTCATTAAGCTGCTCGTATGTATTGAACTCACTCCCACTTATAGGACATTTTGTCTAAGCGCTGGTCTGTTCACTGCCGGTGTTACATTTCCCCATATCGATCCTCAGTATTTGGAAATTCTATGTAATGCTATTTTCTGAAGCATGGAGTAGTTATTCTCAATGTTATAGATAGATCTTTTCATCCATTCGAATTATGGGGTAGATTCCTATTCTGATCTACCTTTGAATTTGTTCAAACAGATTGTGGAAGTTGTATTGCGTCAAGGTCTTGTCCACCCTATTACTTGTGTTCCCTTTTTGATAGCGCTTGAAATAGATCCTCAGGAGGTGAACTCAAAGCTGGCTCATCATTTGTTGATGAACATGAATGAGAAGTACGCTCTCTGTATTGTTAGAATCTAGAATTATTCTGGATATAATGGGTTTATGTTAATTGTCGGTGGCTCCTTTTCAGGTATCCATCCTTCTTTGAGAGCCGTCTTGGTGATGGTCTACAAAAGTCATTTATGTTCATACAAGCCATGAATAAAGGTGGTTCTCAAAGTTTAAATGCTCAGTCTAAAGCTCCAGGTATCATGTCAGGAAAGTCGGACCCTGGCTCATTTGATCATGCAAAGCATGGGGTGTCTAGAATCTATAAGCTCATCCGTGGAAATCGTCTTTCAAGGAACAAATTTATAGCCTCAGTTGTGCGCAAATTTGATACACCAAGCTTGAGTGACTCAGTAGTCTCGTTTTTAATGTATGCACCAATCTGGATTACTGACCCTAACGTTGGTTACCTTTTCCATATTTATTTTGTTTGCATTAATCTGGACTACTGATCCTGAATTTGTTTTTCCCCTCCTCTCTTCCAGATACTGCACTGAAATTCTTGCTTCACTTCCATTCACATCGCCTGATGAGCCCCTTTATTTGATCTATTCTATAAATCGGATTATTCAAGTTAGGGCTGGCACAGTGGAGGCAAATATGAAAGGATTTTTACAGTTTTTACAAGCAGGTAGTCAAAAAATAAATGGAAGTGGGAGCATTCAAACAGAGCCCACTCAACCTATTAAGTGTGAGACTGAAGCAATGGTTACCAACGAAATCCAGGAAGGGTTGGAAAGGGATCGTGTCTGTTTAGATTATGGATCAGTGGATTCATATATGCCCCATCTGGCATCATTAAATCCACATGGCATATCCAATGTTGATTTGCACATGATCCAGGTATGCTCTCTCCATCAAGTTCAGTCTAACCATATGAGCATGGTGTGGTGTGGCATGCAGAGCACGTGAAATATGTCATTATGAGCTTGACTGTTGTCTCCTTTATAGTTCACATGTTACCTCTTAACTTTCAAAGCTAATAGATGGCGAGTACTTTGATTCTTCTGTTTGACAACTATGCATAATACAGGTGGAATGTCTCGCAGCCGGTGCTTTACAGTTGCTTCTGAGGCTAAAGAGGCACCTCAAGATTGTGTATGATCTAAATGATGCCCGTTGTCAGGTTTGCCTTTCTGGATTGACTCTGCCTCTAACTATGCAAATGAATGCCTTGCAGCATCTACCTGGTACTTATATGTGCTGGTTATTTCATCAGGCATATTCTCCAAATGAACCCCCAAAACCCGGGGAAGGTCTTTCCAGGCAAAATCTTCAGTTCAATGTGAAGGAAATTAACATTGACCCCCCAAACAATTATGAAGACTTTGTCCGGAGATATCAGGTAAATCAAGTGCAGCGGTGATGCTATGTACGTGTCCATCGACTTGCATGTTTAATTGTCTATGGGAGTTTTGTAATCCTGAGAGAACACATATATTACACTTATATGTGTTGCGTAGATTATGCCTAGACAATTATTCGCTCATTTATGGTTTCTAAGCTTATAGTTCTTCCTTAGTATCTGCTAATTGCAGGTGTTGTGTTGTGATTGCAAATCTAGGGCTTTCACTTTGTAATTAGCTTTTGTTATGTCCAAATAGACAAGCTGGAGTGAAATCTTAATATCCCTATGTGATTAGGCTAATCGCTCTTTCTACAAATGTGATATTTCCCCTTATTTTAACCATGGCCATTAGGAGTTTTTTTGCACTAGTAGGAGGATTAAACAGCATTAAGTAAATGAGTCAAAGTTACTGCGGTACTTGTTTATCTATTGCGTCTATTCATTCTGGAAAGATAGACTACTTTGCAGCTAAACTAAGGTGGCTGCTCGGAAACCCCCCTCTTTCTCGCGTTTTATATTTTTTCACAACATAATTGGGATGCACTCGCAGAGACAACCTTTAGACTAAACATGTGATTTGTTGCATTTTGATTATCATTCTTTGTAGGATTTCAAGAATGCCATGAAGGAAGATACAGTGGACTATGCAGTATACACAGCAAACATCAAAAGGAAACGCCCTCCTCCAAGAAGAAGTAGGAAGTGTGGTCGAATGATGGGTGGTGATGATGAAGATGATGAAGAAGATGGAGATTGGGGTAGCGGAATGAGAACTAGTAATAGTGGCAGAAGAAGCAGTAGCAGGTTAAGGCAGCAATACTAAATGTAAATACTTACAGGTAACACTAACATGTACAGTATGCAGGAAGACAGGTAAATGACAAAAGTAGCAAGAACCTAGACAGATTTGTAACATCATCTAGAGAAGTTAAGAGATCATACCCTGAGATGCCAGTACTATAAGTTAATGCTTGGAGCTCCAGTACATCGGTGATGTGCTTCATTTAGAAGTCATGATTCTTGGAGGCACAAATTTTGGTGACGACCTCCAACCAGTAGCAAAATTGAGACTGAATGATTTCCTTATTATTTCTTTAGGGGGTTTAAAAGAAGGGGAAGAATCCTCTTTTGGTGTACGTTTTGGTCCATTTTCTGTACATTCTAATAGATTCTGATCTCATTTGCAATTGAAATCACGCCATTGTTTTCGTGTAGCTCTTTTTGAACATCTGTTCTGCAAGTAATATTTTAGATTTTATAGACGTAAAGGAGCAGAAAATTTGTAAGGTAACAACTTACTCGCATCATGTGTTTACCCAATTTGTATTATTGTGTACTTAAAGAGTCATGGAGATAGATAAGAGGTGGCTCCCAAGCAAGACCTGTAAATATGCAGAACGTCAGAATACTCTCTTTGGAACAGTGCTTTATATGATATTATTCGGATAATCTGATGAGATTTTGTATTTGATTATATTTTTATGAGATCTAGGATAGGAAGACATTGCCATCATTGTTGATGTAGCCCATTCACAGGGTCTCAATTATCCTTTCATAGCACACTGGGTTTTGACACAAATTTCGCCTGGTGTGTTTTTTGTGGGGGAGATATATCTACAGTATCTTATGGTAACACGTGGCCTTGATTTGGTCTTCATTGGAAAGAGTAATGCTGCTGTTTTCAGATCTAGGCTGCTATTCGTAACGTGTGCGATTGTACACACTACTTTTGACTCGGTCTATGTATGTACAAATGAACAGAAAAATGGGAAATTGTTAGCGTGCGTGAGTTCCTTAAATAAGAGTTTAGTTTTATTTACTAATGGTGTCAAAACTATTCATACGTCAATTATAAGGCAATTAAGGACAAATTTTATAATAAATATTAGTAACTTGATAAAATAGTAAATAACCACTGTAATAGGTTATATTATACGGATAATCCAAAACATATGAGTGTAAATAACTTAAATTTATGAATGAATCATACTCACGTCGAATCCATTTATTCTAAAGTATGCCTTAGACCTGAGTGATGTGTGTGTATATATATATAAATTGTACTCACTTAGAGACTATTGATTTAAATTTAAATAATTCCTGAACGACAACTCGTCGCAAGTCAAACCAGAAACGTTAGATAGTCACTATCGGTAGCGATTTATGACTCGGTAATTACACTAAATCATTTGATCGATACATAATTACATGTGTTTGTACATAGACTTCTTTCATTTAATCCGCACCTCTAGGATTCGGAACACTGGATCTTATTTTCAAATTCAGCAGATTCAACTTGTTTCATAGTTGACATATTTATCTATCTATCATGCCCTTATACTAGACCTACTTCCATCTTAAAGCATTGAAAGAAAGGTAAGGGCTTTCCTATAAAACTACTGCTTTTTTCTCGTATAAAATCTGATAATAAACATGTAATTGAAGAAAAGGAAGAAGAAAGACCCCTTTAATCCCAATGACAGGGAAAATTGAACATTGCATGTGCATTTGTATCTCGTAAGCCAAAGAATATTTCTTTTACTATTATTAGTGCATGGAAAATGATGTTTCAGTAGAACACAAAATGCGGCTGTGACAGGAGAAAATTATTATTAATAGTGGCTTGAGCAAAAATGGGTTGGATCTCAACCCGCCCATATTTTATGCGGGTCAAAAATGGTTGGGTGTCAAGTGGACCGGTTGAATATGGGTTAACCCATATTATATAAGTGTAATATTTTTTCAAGTGCAATTTATAATTTTCCTTTTACTCAGATTATTTAGTGACATAAGTTTAACTGAAATAATATATACTCTTGTTCATTAAATTTATTCAAATTTGACCATCATATTGTAAACTTAAGTTACTCTTCCACAAAATATGACATTTTTTTATTTTATGAAGAAAATGTATTTAATGTACATCAAGCAATATCACTAATAATATATGACTCTGTGCATTTTTCACTTTGTTCGTATATTATCTGCAATCCAATATAAAAGTAAATAAATTCAACAAAATATATACTATAAATAGAAAGATGCTATTTATATTCAAAAAATTCACTAATAATACAAGACTTTGTACAAATTCAACGTTGAAATATGTGCAACATAACTAAAAAGAAAATACTATTTTTTTGGTTGAAATAGAAAGTACTCTTTTTGTTGAAATGCAAGAAAATATTTTTTCTATATGATGAAAAGAAAATACTCATTTTGTTGAAATGAAAGAAAATACTTTTTCTATATCATGGTAATTTTTTTGAAATGAAAGAAAATACTTTTTTTACATCATGAAAATAAAATACTCATTTTGTTGAAATGAAAAATAAAGTACTCTTAATAATATTTTTATTGAGTTGGGTGGGGTACTGTATGTGGGGGTTAGGATGGTAGGGGTAGAGTGGTTTGGGGGTGGGAGTGTAGGGGGTAGGGGTGGGGAAGATTGAAAAAGAGTTTTAAAAAATACTTTCCCTTCTCTTGATAAGGAAAACAATTTCCTCTAATTGGAGAAAAATATTTTTCAAAATATTTAAGCCAACCAAACATGAAAAAATTAGAAAATATTTTCTGAAAGATATTTTTCTTCGTACCAAACACACCCTTGTACTCTTGAGTACCTCTTTATCGAAAGTGACGTATTACAAATGAGAAAATATTCTCTTTCTTAACATGTACTCTTCAAGAACAAATGAAAAATAATACAAATTTGCTTCTACTTCTTAAACTATTTTTGGTATTCAAGTATGCATCTAGAAAAAACAAGAATGCTAAACAATATTCCCTATGTTTCAATTTATGTGAACCTGTTTGGTTGGGCACGTAGTTTAAGAAAAAATGAAGACTTTTGGAATATGTGGTCCTAAACAAGTCAAAAAGGGGTCCATAGTATTTGTGTGGTTGTAAAAGCTTCCCATTAAGGGTAGAATTGGAAGTTTAAGCTAAATTATTTTCAAATTTAGAAATAGATCATTCTTTTTGGAATGGACAAAAAATAAATAGGTTCACATAAACTTGAATGGAGGGAGTAGTAAACAATACTTACAATGTTTAGAAGGGAAAAAAAGAAAAAAAATACTCACATAGTCAACTATAGTGAGAAGAAACATACGATGGAAGAGGGGCCGGAATACTTTTATAGCATTTTCAATTTAAAATATCATATCATGTATTTTGAGTGAGAAAAAGTTGGAAGATAACCCACCAGACTAATCCATATTTTATCCATCAATATCCATATTTCTACGGGTTGAAGTCCAAATTTTACCCAACTTAAATATCACTCATCCAATCCATTAAAATATGGGCGGATTGGACGGGTGACAAAGTATGTGCTCATTTTGCCAGCACTTATGAGACAAGCCAAAACTACTTTGATTATTTTCTATTTTGCGTTAACTATCTCGTGGGATTGCAAATAACATGCAATAATGGGAAACATGTTTTAGATTGCAAACGCGGCAGGGAGGGTCAAATGAATCCAAGCCAGAAATCAAACAAAGATTTCCAACCAAGAGAAGATTCAACTTAATTCTAAGATCAATGTTTTAGCAATAAATAAAGGAAAGGTCGAGAACAATGATGATTACTACAAAAGATGACAAGTCGAAGAACCAAATTAAAGAAAAATACACGCGCGCAGCGCAGCTCAGAGAAATTCTCTTCGTCCTTGCACTACTCTTCAAGTAACAGTAGTGTATGTACTTATTGTGCGTAGAGATTGTTGTGGGGTGAACGAGGGAAAACCAATTGTTGCAAATCATTGGTACTGAGTGAGTAAAAACTAACTAGATCGTTATTAATGAGCTAGGGAAAACCAACACTCGAATATTTGTGATGGATGTTGGAAAACCATCAACGTTGTACTCAGTACTCCGTTACAATTATTCTTTTACAATTAAGTTGTAAAATCTCCAACAAAATAATGTTTTATCAAAGGAAAAGCAATTACATTATTAATTTGAAAAGACAAATAACGTCTTGAGCTCCAACCGTTTATCATCATCGAGGCATTAAATACTTCCACGATGGGCCAAAATTTATCTTAGTTATGTTTAGACCATATAGCATTAAGAGGGACTTCGAGGCCTGCCACGTGTCACTAGTATGACTTCAACAAAAGGCATATTCAAGGTCGAAGTGATCTAACAAGAGATGAAAGACTGGGCCGAGGAGTCAATAGAGATCAAGGTCGAGGACGAACACTCTTTTAAACAGAGTAGTAACAACTAGTTTTAGGATAAGATTTTGAAGAGAATAATCCAGTGAATATTCTCTGGATCTGTACTATTAGGGTTTTGTGGCACATGTCCCCTTATAAATAGAAGGAGACATCGTTATAGGGGATATTGAACACTCGTTTGTAAGACTACACATTGACATTATGTGAAAATTCTTGTTTTATTATACACATACAAAATACACCTTGTTTACCCTCAAAATCAGATAACAATTGAATTTATAAGTGGTTTTAAGGATACGTGATTTAATTTGATACTAAACGACAAATCATATTGCAATTGAAATAAGTAATGGAATGCAAACCGTTTAAGTTGAACAGTCTTAGCCTTTGAAGGTTAGCCACCCTTGAGCCCAAAAATACTTTTATTGATAACAAAACAACAAGAGAATAATAAGAACCTGAAGAGAATAGTAATATACTGCTTTGGGATGTGTGTTACAATGTGTTTTATAAGTAATCAGACTCCCCTTTATATAGTAAGGGAGTCTTACCTTAGATACAATTCTATAAAAGGTAAAAATCTCATGGTTTGCTGATTTGCCGGTTCTTAACTGACACGTGCCAAGATTCTCGCCGAAATATTCGATTGGCTACGGATATTTCGGCCTTTCGTTATTTCGGTCTTCTATTATTTTATACCGGCAATGTTTCCTCAAACTTATTCGGGGTCATGGTTGATTCCGGGTTCACGGGCTCAATATTCCTGAGGACGGACATTCTGACCTTGTATTCTGGTTTGATGAGATTTAGGGTCGATATTCAATCCTTCGCATTCTGAGCACGATCTGTTGTGCAATAGTCGAGCCCGATTTCGACCGTATACAGATAGTCCCCTCTTTTTTCGGAGAGTAAACGACGAGAAACGATATGAGCTTCCGATATCTCTCCTCGGTTCTCCGCGTCAGAAACGACAAAATGAACGAAACCTCTCGTCAGTCACATCTTCATGGCATTAAATGTTTGTCAGTTGCTGGTCGACCACTTGTGGCTTTGAACCGTCGTTTGAAAACTATAAATACCCCTTTCATTCATTCATTCAAACTTTTACATCCAAATCTTGTCTATTCCTATTTTTTTAGAAATTTCAACACTTCTCAGTATTAAATTTGTGGCTATTCTGAAATCCTTTCACATGAACTTTATTTTTGTTTTTATCCCCAACCATCAAACTTAATATTTAAACTTCCTCTCTTTCCTTATCAAAGAAATGGCGAAGACTTCAAAATCCGTTTCCCAAAAAGAAACTCCCTCTACCTCGCGACCGTCTGTAGAGAAAAACGTTTCGTCTACTGCTACTGAGGAACCGACACCGGAACCTCCCGTGAAGATGTTCGTTCCTACGGGGTGTCCAGCCGGTGCTAATTTCAAGGTCGAGAAAACCTCCTCGGTACCGGATCGGTGTGAACCGGTCTCTCGATATATATGCTCGGTCACCGATAGTGTCCTTTCCAAGGTCAAGGAGAATTGCAATTGGGTTAATAAGCACGTGGTGGTCCCCACACCCGAGGAAGTGATTACTACCCACGTGGAGGATGTTTTAAGTGCTTACACTTATCCCTTAACGCTGGGCCCCTTGGATCCGATCATCATTTCCTTCTGTAAGAGGTACGAGGTGACCCCCGGTCAAATTTATCATTCTTTCTGGAGGATAGTAATTCTCCTCTGCTTCTTCGTAAGAAAAATCGAGGGATGCCCTTTCACCATCGATCATCTCATGCGTTTGTATAGTCCCCGATTCTATCGGTGCCCGTCGGGCTAGTAAGGCCCAATTCTCGAGCATCGACAAGGACCGGAACCGAGGCTGGTCAGGCCGATTCGTACTAGTGAAGACCTCAAATTTAATCCTTGCCGAATATATATCATTTCTTGAGAAATGGAATATGACAGGAAGTATAACCTTGCTCTCAAGATTTCATTTATCGTTTTTTGTTTTCCTCCCTTCTCATCGATGTTTTGTGGTGGTGCAACTGCTACTCGTATGCCGGATGTAGTTCCTCGACTCAAGGAGTGGGTCGAGGGCATCGTGTCCAAGAAACCATATTCCGAGTGCGCATGGCGTTAACTTTCGAAGGGCCAGTGGGAGGCCCGTTCTCACGGTAAGATTCCTTTCTCGTGTGAACAACACTTAGGTTTCCTCCGTGTTACTGAGCCCTTACTCATTTTCCTTTTCTTTGCAGGTCTTCCCAAAAATGTTGCAATGAGGTCCCCATCTGGTGGCGAGGATTGCCCCTCCGAGTCCCATGCTTCTAGACATGGTGAGGAAAAGAAGAGAAAAAAAAACCGACATTACAACAAAAATATCTTTTACCGACTATTATTTAGGGGCAATAAACTTATTGCCGATATAGTATTCCTAAAATTGAGATATTAGCGGTAGATCAATATTTGCCAGGAAAAGGTGCTCTTTTACTGTCAATTAAACGATTTTCCCTCCCATTATTTTTCACAACAATCACCTATTCCCTCTAAATATTTTTCCCGTAATTTGAATAGATTCAATTAAGGAAAATTTTAGATGGAGGAAATAAGCAAAAGGGATTTCATCTCTCTCAGTCATGCCGGTGCCAATCTCATCTTTCTCTAATCATCGCCGACCATCAACCCAAGGTAACCCAACTCATATCTCTCTCACTCCCTCAGTCACCCCCTCCCCCTTCTCTCTCTCTTGAGATCTATTGCTTTTATATTATGGGTTTGATGAGATAAGATTTGATGGAGTATGTAAAAAAAACTTGAAAAAGGGAATTGGAATGCAGTTTAGAGGAGTTCATGGTTGATGAGATGTAAAAAAGTTTCTAGGTTAATCATCTGAGACCTAATCTTAGTGTAGTGGGGGACGGAGGCGGTGACGTGGTTGGGTTTATATAGGAATGTGTATTTGCAATGTGCTAGTCTGACATTTTGTTTTCTAGAAAATTTAGTCTTCTAATTGTTGAGGCATGATGGGTCCAAAATTTAGAGAAAGGAGATGAATCTGGAGTCATGAACGTTTTTTCAAATGATATTTTCCATTAATTAGAAAGAAGGAATCAAATCAAAAGGTAATTTAGACATGAAACTTTTGTAACAGTGGGTGTCCTGCATTGTAAGGTTCTACGGTAAGTTAAGATGTCTAATTTTGATTTTCAAGGCAACCTAATTACAGATTTTATAAACAATAGAGATTTGAAAGCATTAGTCACAAGGTCTAGTATGAAAAAAGTATTAGTTTACTAATATCATAAAATTACAACTTTTGTTCATATGTTAAGTTTTTTCATGATTTTGCTCAACAGAGGCTAGTGGTTATTTCATCTGACATGTTTCAACTCAGAACACATTGACTAATGTTCTTGGAACATCTCTAGTCACTATGACCTGGTAAATAACTTGAATACTATATCACCAAAAGCATGTAGTGATGTTAGGATCTCTAATAGAATTGAAATTCACAATGCATGTTTATTTTTGATAGTTACAATACCTTCTTATATAACGGCGTCCGGTTACAAAATATATTTAATCACTTCATGCTATTTTCTTGTAACTTTCTCATCTTAGAAGGCCTTTGGCTTCCATTTTGTAGAGTGATAAATAATTTTGTGGCTCATGTTTTCTTTTGCACAGTAATGAACTCTTCTCGATCTTTCTCAATGAGACAACATCATATTCATGTGGGCAATTCTAGAGGTAACCGCTCAAATATCTAGTAATTGCTGCTTGAATTTTTTATCATATGAGAATTATATTTTTTCCCCTTAATCTCTTTGTTATGGTGATCTATTTTTATTTTATAATGTTTCTTAAGTGAAGAGGAAAACTTGAAAGTTGCACGGCTAAGAAAGATTTTTCTTTTAGTGAAAAGGTAAGTCCTCAACAAAGTAAATAATCCCTCATTTTTACATAATTTTCATGGCTAACTCGATTCTCCTTCTAATCTAATTATGCACAAGTTAGCAAGGAACATAATATTTTAGAGATATGATGTAATTGGGAAAGTTTGATTGTGGAAGCTGTCAAGCGAACATGATGAAAATATACTCTATCACCCTTGTGTTAGATGTTTAGACATCATACACTTTTAACATTCTGCCTAAGAGAGCAACCATCCCTAGAAAATTGAATTCTCTTCTCCTCTTGTTTGTTTTTAAACATCTTACCTTTTTCAAATCTTTAAAAGATGTTTTAGTATTCTTTTTGCTCTTAAAGATAAGTCCAGATAAGATAGGAAATCAAGCAGTTATAATGGACCGTAAAAGCCAAAGTTGCTCAAATTTAATACTATTTGTAAGATACTTCCTATATGTATAGGAACTTTATATCTAAGATTGACTATCTATTTGGCTCAGGATTTTATCATTTGCCTCTGTGGAAAGGGCTTGAATAGATTTTATTTATGTAGTATGTGATCAAAGGAAGTTCTGGCTATGCCATATTTCTTCCAAGAAAATACCCTTTATTTGTCTTTATTAAGTATTCTTAAAAGAAATTTCTACGAAAATAGATAAAAGGTGATAAACATCACACTTGATGATCCAAATTATGTTATTGTTTCTCAGATTGCTAATCAGAATACTATCTCTGTACGTAAAGGCTTTGCTGCAGGAAATATATATATAGGGAAAGTTGAAGTTGTTCAGATCACCAAGTTTAAGGAATAGTGGTTACCATTGTTATTCTCAACATAATAATAGCCAAATAATTTGCAACTCTTGTTCTATTCTAGGTATGGCTCCATACTCTCTGAAATTGAATGAGGAAAATACTGGATAATTTGATTATCTAGAATAATTAGATTTGTTACAACGTGAAGTGTCAAACTTGGTTATACGTTGGTATTTGTTTTGCATCTCAATTTATGTTGTCAAATAGTTGTCTCTGTTATTTTTAAGAGGCTATTGTTCTGCGTGCTTCCCCTAATACTTCTAGCGGTCAGCTGATTTACATGATTAAGTTTGTGTTAAGATGATTTTTAACTATAATGATAAAATTAAGTTATATGATACACCTATAGTGCTATGTGTGTCACTGAAAAGGAAAATTAAAAAGGTTGGTTTTTGGAGCAGTAACTAGAGGATCCATCTTTTTTGGTCTGAGTAGTACAATTTTGCGAATTAGTGAACTTTGTTAATTGACCATTCTCTTTTATTTGTTTGTTCCCTTAATTGATCAAGACATAATGAATGAAAGGTTGAGCAATTGTGAGTTTTGCTAAATAATTCTTTTAATGTTCTCCCAGTTATTAGGATTCATTTTAATTGGTTGAAGTTGGCAGCTCCTTTCAGAATATATTTACATATAGAATTACTATTTTTTTCACTTGATTTGATCTCTTAACATACATTTATTGTTATTTCAGGTCATATAAATAATGTCCAAAAATGTAGCACTTGGAAGATTTCAATACGACGAAGAGTTGCAGAATTGTTTTTGTGAACTTATGTATCTATTATTTTGCTATTGTGGGCATTCGATAGGATTAGTTGTAATGACACTAATTATATAATTCAATATAATTTTTTCTTTTATGTCGTTCTTACATTAATAATGTAGATTACTACTTGCTTTTTTGTCTAGATATAATGAAATATTATATTTTTATGAATTATTTTATAGTATTTGCCAATTCAAAGATAGTTTTAATGATAATAAAAAGGTTGTTAAATTGTACCTTTCATCTTTCGCTAAAAGGGTTATTATTTTTTAATAATTTAATTGGATATATCAATAATATAAATGAACGTCATGCAAACTAAATAATTTTCTAGATGAATTTAGCAGCCATTATAATAGTGGTTAAAGTATGTGATTTTTGGCAGCAATTTAATTTGATTTACCTGCAATAAAGATATGCTCTAAAAGAGCAAACTAAGCAATTCTGGAAATAGATTTAGCAGCCATTATAATTGCCGTAAATAATTGCTGTTAAAGCTAATGGTCATTAGCGGCAATAAGTCAGACCTTTTACCAGCGTTTGTGAGATAGTCGTTAAAGGCTTTGCCGACCCCAGCTTCAGTGGCTAAAGACCAATGGCAGGTAAAGGATATAAAAACTACTATTATTCCCGCTAATGACCTTTTCTGTTGCCGCTAAAGCCTCTTTTTATTGAAGTGCGAAAAGGAGGCTGGTGCACTAATCCAAGGAAAGCACCAGCGCCCGGGAAATCCCACCGGACTCACTCAATCGGCTAAGGGACAAGTCCGAAGAAGTAGAAGAAGCTTCCGAACTAGTGGCCCGCGAGCGAAGCGATACCGAACTGCCTCAAACCAGGGTGGCTGATGAAGAGGTAGTGGCCGAGGCCTCCGAACCAGAGAGGGGTGAGGCCGTTTTTCCCCGAGCCGGAGAGGTCGACAAAGAGACCACGATCAGTACTTCTCGGGCAGAGGATAATGTCCCTAAGGATTCACTTGGGGTGATAGATCTCTCTAAGTTGCCTTCATTTACTGACTCCATGATCAACGAGGCCCAGATGCTGAAAGGACGCCCAAATAAGGGGCCCCAAGGGGTGGCAGACTCTTTTAACAACTTCTTTGATGGCTTAGACTCTACCGCCTCAGAGGACGTCATCGGGTTGGGTGACTTACCGGTACCAAATAAGAGACTGTTTTCGGGAGCCAGCGGGCCTTCTTCAAGTCTAAAATCAGTAAACCGGTTCCCAGCTCCAAGTGCAGATCCTGACCAGAAGCGGTCAATTATCATGTCTATTTCAGAGGATGCCCGGGTTCTCTCTCCCCCCCGTGGGGGTTGCTAGTTATCTTTGGTGCCTGGTGACCGAAGAATATCAAGCCAAGATAGATGTGGTGGAAACGCCCTACCTGTTCAACGAAGCACAATAGGCGTTAAATCGGGTAACTTCGAATGCCTTTTGTCGACCTTTATTATGCACTTAAATCAAGTCGCAAACAATCGTAACTTTTTTCTTTGTGCTTGCAGGCCTCGGTGCTTCATCATGAGACTTTTCTACAATATTGGGAGGAGGTAAACTAACACGAGGTCGAGACTCGATGGCTCACTGATAAGAGGGATGCTTACAAACTTCTCAGTGAGAAACTCTAGGCTGAGCTAGAGGCGGTCCGGAAAGAGCATCCTGACCTGGTCAAGCAGGTAAGAAGAGTATTTGAAGTTAGTGATGATTAGTCAGATACGATGGCTAATGGTCCAAACCTGCAGGTTCAAAAGAAACTTGATCAGATCGAGCAGCTCCAAGAGGAGGTGGATGCGGTAAAGGCCGAGGCCGAAGAATGGAAAAGAAACATGGACCGCTTGGCCTCGGAAAAAAAGACTGCCCGGGCACAATTGACTTCGACTGAGGTTCAACTTCGGGCTGCAAAAGAAAAGGCCTTGGTGCAGGACAAAAGGTTGAGGGGCTCAAGTCTCAGCTGAGATCGGCTGTTTCCGATAAAGAAAATATGGCCAAGGAGCTTGAGGCGACTAAGTTAGAGGTCGTTGTGGTCAAAGCCGAAGTTGATGAAAGGGTGGCCCAACATAAGGCCGATGCCGAAGAGGCTCAGGACCTTGTAAAAAATATGGTCGAGCATATGAAGTGGCAATCCCGTAGAGAGGCCCTCGAGGAAGTTCACGCTCGGGGTTTTGATTTATCGGCTGAGATCAAGGATGACAAGTTGCTCGAAGCCACGGCTAGGAAGCTGGCCTATTCTGAGGAGGAAAATTCTGAGAAGTCTGAAGATTTGGGTGAGTCCGAGGGCGGTGGAGACCCCAAAGGTGATGATGCAGCCCCCGACGAAGACTAGGCCACTTAGGATCTTTTTAGATGTTTCCGTCTTTTGCTTTTTGTTGAGGCTGTTCGGCCTTTGTAAAAATTTGTATCGGGGCTATTTGGCCCTTGTAAAAAGAATTTTTGACATGTATATATAAGGCTTTTTTCCCTTTCACAGCTTTTGAATTTTCCCTTTGCTTTATTATTTGTATTCGCAAAGGTCGAAATGCCTTAGCATGAAATAGTTAGGTTATGTTCGAAGGTTCGAACAAACCTTGTATTTAACATTATTTTGTTTTAAGGCATCGTGGGGATTCGGTATTTCCAGAAACTTTTTCCCAAAGTAGTTTAGATTATAGTTTGACGAGGGTAGCCTTTAGAAACGGTTATGGATTTATTTTTGAAGGCCTCATTTTTGTTACGGGTCTCGGACGTCTCCGAGCCGTGTTAATATGGCCGTAGCCTTTTTAGTTCGGGTGTCGCCCAATGGGCTTGCTGTCCCGAGTTATCCGGGCTTACCTAAGATAACAGTCCCCGAGTGGGGGTGGCTGTGGCCTTTGAAATTCGGGCGTTGCCTAATTGGTCTTATGCCCCCGAGGTCTGATAGCTCGGACAACCCGAGTTTCTTTTCGGACGTCAGTCCGAGTGAGAGTGATTGTTCGAACTCGGATTAAGGTGGCCCTTGGGATCGATAACTTTAGGGGATCGTATGTAGGAAATATGCAAGAAATTTTTTAAAGGACAAGATATTTGTGTGCAAGGAAGAGACCTCTTTTCATTCTTATGCATAATAGTTATACATGTATACATGCTTTGTGCCAGGGTTTGAGAAGTCTATGTTGGCACGGTTCATTTGACCGTTTTTCACTTACAATAAATACTATCGATTGAGACCCTTCAATCATGAAGTCTCTTTCCTTGCTAAGGTTGATATATGTGGGTAATGCCCCTCAGTGTTCGAGACTGATCAAAGAGAGGCCTCGAATGCTGTTGTTACCGGTTCATAGCCGGCCTTTAATTCTAAGTTAGCATGATTTACCTGTTGCCTCGTTAAAAATCTTGCTGGAAAACCCATTTGGGACAAAACCGATTCAAGGGAAAAAGAGTGCAACACGTGCTTTCAGACCTAAAATCTCGTATTGTCCCTTATTGGTTACCTGCAAGCGTTAGCTTAAAATGTAAATAAAAGAAAGAACGGGGCCGTACCTTAGAAGTAATATCGATTCAAGTGAGTTATATTCTAGTTGTTCGGCAGTTGCTCGCCGTTCATTGTTCCGAGTTTGTAGTATCCCTATCCGGTGATCTCGATAATTTAGTACGGTCCTTCCCAATTTGGCCCTAATTTTCCTTAGTTCGAATTTCAGGTGCTCAATGTGACCTTCCTTAGTACCAAGTCCCCGGTATTGAAGTGTCGAAGGTTGGCCCTTCGATTGTAGTACCTTTCGATCCGCTGTTTTTGGGTGGTCAAACGGACAAGGGCGGCTTCACGCCTTTCATCTAATAGCTCCAGGCTCGTACTCATGGCCTCGTCATTTCATTCCTTTGTCGTATATCAGAATCTGATACTTGGTTCTCTGACTTCGATCGGTATCAGAGCTTCGGCGCTATAAACCAAAGAAAATGGGGTGGCCCCGGTACTGGACTTCGAGATCGTACGGTATGCCCATAGTACTTCTGGTGGTATTTCCTTCCATTTTCCTTTGGAGTCGGTTAACCTCTTTTTAAGGTTTTGGAGTATGGTTTTGTTGGTAGATTCAGCTTGTCCATTCCCAATAGGGTGTTGATAGGATCCTTTTGATCTTGTGGTCTTCAAGGAATATGGTTACTTTGCTGCCGATGAATTGTTTTCCATTGTCGCATACAATCTCGACTGACATTCCGAATTGGCATATGATGTGATCCCAAATGAAATCGTTGACTTCCTTCTCCCTGAACTTCTCGTACGCCTGGGCTTCCACTCATTTAGAAAAATAGTCAGTCATAAACAATATAAATTGAGCCTTACCGGGTTCCCATATAAGGGGCCGACGATGTCCATTCCCCACTTCATGAACGACCATGGTGACAAAACCGAATGCAACAACTCCCTGGGTTCATGAATCATCGGGTTGTGTCTTTGGCATCCATCACATTTTTGAACGAACTCCTTTGCGTCTTTTTCCATGTCCTAAAATATTCTACATATTTATTCCTCCAGTCCCAAGTTAGGCTCGTCGAGTTGATCTCGGCATGGCCTTCTTCCACCACCGATCTCATAAGCTGTACGACTGCCCCCGAATTGAACTCGTTATCTTTGACCGATGACCCTAAGTTAGCGAGGGTATCAACCTCACTGTTATGATCCCGAGGTACGTGTTGCAAAGTCCATTCTTTGAACCGATGTAATATTACTTGCAACTTGTCTAAGTATCCTTGCATTTGTTCTTCTCTGACCTTGAATGCTCCATTAATTTGGTTTACCACAAGGAGGGAATCACACTTAGCTTTGATCACTTCTTCCCCCAAGCTTTTGGTTAGTTCAAGGCCTGTAATCATGGCCTCATATTCGGCCTCGTTGTTAGTCAATTTCACAGTCTTAATAGATTGTTTAATTATATTGCCTGTTGGTGGCTTCAATACGATGCCAAGTCCGGACCCTTTCGCGTTTGAGGCGCCATCCGTAAAGAGGGTCCAGATTCCTGAGGAAGTCCCTGAGTTAATTAATAACTCTTTTTTGATTTCGGGTATTAGGGCCGGCGTAAAGTTGTCCACAAAGTCTGCCAAGATTCGAGACTTAATGGAGGTTCGGGGTCAGTATTTAATATCGTACTCGCTTATTTCCACAGCCCATTTGGCCAATCGGCCCGAGATCTCGGGCTTATGCATAATGCTCCTCAACGGGTAAGTAGTTACAACACATATGGGGTGACACTGGAAGTATGTTTTTAGCTTCCTAGAGGCGCTTAGCAAAGCGAGCGCCAGTTTTTCTAGGTGAGGGTACCTAGTTTCGGCCTCACCTAGGGTCTTGCTAACATAGTAAATTGGAAATTGCATACCTTTCTCTTTCCGGACTAGGACTCCACTTACCTCTATCTCCAAAACCTCCAAGTACAAGTACATTTGTTCGTCTGCCTTTGACGTGTGAAGTAGCGGCGGGCTCGATAAGTACCGTTCGAGTTCCTTCAAAACTTGTTGGCATTTCGAGATCCATGAGAAGTTATTCTTCTTCTTCAATAGTGTGAAGAATCGGTGGCTCTTGTCGGATGACCTTGAAATGAACCGCAAGCGGCTATGCACCCGATTAACCTTTACACGGCCTTCACGTTGTCTACAACTGTGATGTCTTCTATGGCTTTGATTTTGTCGGGGTTGATCTCGATTCCTCGATTGGATACCATGAATCCGAGGAATTTCCTGATCCAACTCCAAACGCGCATTTCTCCGTGTTCAACTTTATATTGTATTTCTTCAATATGCTGAAGGTTTTCTGCAAATGTTTTAAATGGTCTTCTGCTCGTAGGGACTTAACTAACATGTCGTCAATGTAAACCTCCATTGGTTTTCCTATTTGTTCCTCGAACATCCTATTTAATAGGCGTAAGTAAGTGGCACCGACATTATTTAAACCGAATGGCATCACGTTGTAGCAGTATGTGCCGTATTTTGTGATGAAAGAGGTTTTCTCCTGATCACCCGGTTCCATCTGTATTTGGTTGTACCCGGAGTAGGCATCGAGAAAACTGAGGATCTCGTGGCCAGCCGTGGCATCGATCATTTGATCGATGTTGGGCAAAGGAAAAGAATCCTTGGGGCATGCTTTATTTAAATCCTTATAGTCTACACATATTCTTAATTTGTTCCCTTTCTTAGGGACTACTACCACATTTGCTAACTAATCCGGGTATTTAACCTCCTGAATGGACCCTATTCTAAGGAGTTTAGATACCTCGTCCTTGATGAAAACATGTTTGACCTCGGACTGGGGTCTCCTCTTTTGCTTGACCGGATGGAACTTCGGGTCCAAGCTTATCTTGTGAGTGGTTATATCCGATGGGATCCCTCTCATATCAAGGTGGGATCAAGCGAAACAATCTACGTTAGCCATAAGAAACTGAATGAGGTTTTTCTTGAGCTCAGGGTTTAGCCCCGTGCCCAGGTATACCAGTCGATCGGGTAGATGCTCGACCAATGTGACCCATTCCAGCTCCTCAACCATCGATTTGGTGGCGTCGGAATCATCGGGGGCTATAAAAGATCTGGGTATTCCATAATCATCGTCTTCATCAGTTCCCTGTTCTCCCGGTTAGATAAGAGCTAGTGTTGGTAATTGCTATTTGGTTTCTGGCTTTTGATCGAATTCGACCCCTTTGGTATTGTGAGTGAGGATATCAGAATCGCCTCTTCAACCACAAACATCTCCTTCGCGGCTGGTTGTTCTTCGTAGATCGTTTTAATTCAATCTGGTGTTGGGAATTTTAACACTTGGTGCAGGGTTGAGGGTACTGCCCTCATGTTGTGGATCCATGGCCTTCTGAACAAAGCGTTGTACCTCATGTCTCCTTCGATTACATAAAACTTAGCTTCCTGTATGGTCCCAGCGGTGTTTACCAGTAACATTATCTCACCCTTAGTGGTTTCACATGCCATGTTGAATCCGTTTAGAACTCGGACCGCATGCACGATTTGGTCTTGTAGACCGAGCTGCTCCACAACTTTTGATCGAATGATGTTGGCCGGGCTACCTGGATAAATTAACACACGTTTAACTCGAATTTTATTTATGAGTACGGATATTACAAGTGCATCATTGTGAGGCTGTACAATCCCTGCCGCATCCTCGTCGTTGAAAGATAAAGTTCCTTCCGGTATGTAATCCCGAGTCCGTTTCTCCCTAGTCCATTTCAACATCGCCCCCTATGGGATATCAACCCCAATGATGATCATGTTAATGATGTGTTGAGGTTCTTCTTGTTCCATTTGTTTATTAGAATCTCTGTTCCTGAAATAATTCTTGTCTCGTTCGCTCAAGAATTCTTGAAGGTTCCCATTGTTGAATAGTCGGGCATACTTCTTCTCTTAGCTGTCGACAATATTCCGTTCTGTGACTTTGAGTGCCATGATATTTGCACATCTAGTTAGGATCCCTTTGGGTTGGATCATATTGTAGAGGTCGAGGTCATTTGGTATCTTTGATGCGCCCGATGGCTGATACAATGGCGGCATCATCGATATTAAAGTTGTACTCCGATAGCCTCAGCGCTTCTTTAGGCCCGGTGGACCTGTCGAAGCTGTTTTTGGTCACGAGTCCCCGGTTGCTCTGACCTCGATCATTTCTCTTCTCATTTCTCATGGGGTTCCGCCCGGACCCACTGCTTCTCCGATCTCCATTATATGGATGATACCGATCCCTGTTTGGTTTCGGTTCACGATCAATATCTCCCTTAATTCTGTCAAGGGTTCTGACAGGATAAACAAACCCCGGGAAAGAACTAATATCATAAACAGGAGGAAACAATGACTACAAGTGGCAATTAGGCATGGAAACACATTTAGAGCATATAACATCTAAGACATGGAAAGAGATAATATAAGAAGAATGGGAAAACAGGGAAAAACAGATAATTCGGCGGCGCATAAGCACTCGTCACCTCACATATACGCCGCTCACATGAAATTCACATAACAAATAGTCCGAGGGTTCCTAATTCCCTCAAGTCAAGGTTAGACACAATACTTACCTTGCTCCAAAGACCACTCAAAGCTCAACCACAACTTTGCCTTTTAAACCAATCTCCGAACCAACAATATCTAGAAAATTACCAACCAAATGATTCAAAATAAGCTTAGGGATCATCCACGATTGCAAAAGATTCAATTTAGGTCATTATTGAAAAAGTCAACAAAAGTCAACTCCCGGGCACGCTTGGTCCAAACCAGAAATTCGAACCAAAATCCGATTACCCATTCAACCCCGAGCCCGGTTATGTAATTTGTTTTGGAATTTGGCCTCAATTTGATGTCTAAATCCCAATTCCTCAAAAATCCCTAACTCTACCCAAACCCCCAAATTTCCACCATGAAAACACTAGATTTTAGGTTAAACACTTGTGAAATGTAATGAAAGATTGAAAGAAACTAGTTTAGAATCACTTACCAACGATTTGGGGAAGAAAGAATCTTGGAAAAATTGCATCTAATGTTTTAGGTTTTGAAAATTTGAGAAATCAACCAAAAATCCCGTCTAAGTCATATTTGTTTAGCTGCAGATGTCGCATTTCCGACCTGGGCTTCGCAATTGCGAAGCCCGCAAATGCAAAGATTTCATCGCAAATGTGAGAAATATCATACCTCTGCAATCTTCGCAAATGCAAAGAATAGTTCGCAAATGCGAACTCAGGCTTGATCGCAAATGCGACCTAGTGATCGCAAATGCGAAGAATGGCTACGTCTGCTGGCTTCGCAAATGCGAACTAGTGTTTGCAAATGCGGACTGCGAGGATAGCAAATGCGATCAAAACTTCGCAATTGTGAAGGTCTCCCCCCCATCCCATTGCTCGCAAATGCGATGGTCTCTTCGCAAATGCGAGGTTCGAAATTGCGAGCCAGACCTCACAAATGCGAAGTCTGCAGATTAGTTGTAGCACTTGTTATGTTTTCTAAGTTCAAAACACTTCGTAGCCTATCCGAAACTCACCCAAGCCCTCGGGGCTCCAAACCAAACATGTACACAAGTCCTAAAATATCATATAAACTTGCTCGCGCGATCAAATCGCCAAAATAACACCTAGAACTACGAATTGAACACCAAATCAAAGAAAATTTTCAAGAAGACTTTAAAACTTCTCATTTCACAACCGAACGTACGAATCACGTCAAACCAACTCCGTTTCTCACCAAATTTCACAGACAAGTCATAAATATTATAGTGGACCTGTACTGGACTCCGGAACCAAAATACGGACACGGTAACAATAAATCCAAACATTAGTCGATTCTTAAATATCATAAATCTTTCAAACTTTCAATTTTTAACAAAAATCAATAACTCGGGCTAGGGACCTCCGAATTCAATTCCGGGCATACGCCTAGGTCCCAAATTATGATAGGGACCCACAGGGACCATCAAAACACGAATCCAGATCCGTTTGCTCAAAATGTTGACCCAAGCCAACTAAAATAATTTTGTTTTGGCAAACATTCTTATTTTTCACAGTTTTGTAACATAAAAGCTTTACGGAAACAATCCCGGACTGCGCACGCAAATTGAAGAGGGTAAAATAAGATTTTTAAGGCTTCAAATCACATAATTAGGTTTTAAAACATAAGATGACCTATTGGGTCATCACATTCTCCACCTCTAAAACAACCGTTTGTCCTCGAATGTACATAGAAAAGTACCTGAACTGGTCAAAAGGTGGGGATATCTACTCCACATGTTCGACTCGGACTCCCAAGTTGCTACCTCGATGGGCTGACCTCTCCACTACACTCGGACTGAAGATAACTCTTCGACCTCAACTGACGAACCTGCCGGGCCAGAATTGCCACTGGCTCCTCCTCATAAGTCAAATCCTTATCCAACTGGACAGAGCTGAAATCTAATACATTGGACGGATCGCCATGATACTTTCAAAGCATGGACACATGGAACACCGGATGAACTTATGATAACCCTGGTGGCAACGCAAGCTTGTAAGCCACCTCTCCCACTCTCTCCAGAATCTGAAAGGGCCCGATATACCTAGGGCTCAACTTGCCCTTCTTCTCGAACCTCATCATACCCTTCATGGGTGATACCCGAAGCAACACTCTCTCTCCGACCATGAATGCAACATCACAAACTCTACGGTCGGCATAATTCTTCTGCCTAGACAGAGCTGTGCGAAGTCTATCCTGAATAATCTTGACCTTATCCAAGGCATCCTACACCAAATATGTACCCAATAACCGAGCCTCCCCCGGCTCAAACCATCCAACCGGCGATTGACACCGTCTACCATATAATGCCTCATAGGGAGCCATCTGAATGCTCGACTAGTAGCTGTTGTTGTAGGCAAACTCTACAAGGGGCAAGAACTGATCCTACGGTCCTCCAAAGTCTATAACACATGCGTGGACCATATCCTCCATTATCTGAATAGTGCGCTCGGACTGTCCATCCGTCTGAGGATGAAACGCTGTGCTCAACTTAACTCGCGTGCCCAACTCACATTGTACTGCCCTCCAGAAGTACGAGGTGAACTGCATACCTCGATTAGAAATGATAGACACGGGCACACCGTGAAGGCGGACGATCTCATAGATATAAATCTCTGCCAATCGCTCTGAAAGATAGGTAACTTCCACAAGAATGAAATACACTGACTTGGTCAGCCTATCCACAATGACCCAAACTGCGTCGAACTTCCTCTGTGTCCGTGGGAGTCCAACAACGAAATCCATAGTGATACGCTCCCACTTTCACTCAGGAATCTCTATCTTCTGAAGCAAACTACCAGGTCTCTGATGCTCGTACTTTAGTTGCTGACAATTTAGACACCGAGCTATATATGCAACTATATGTTTCTTCATCCTCCTCCACCAATAATGCTGCCGCAAGTCATGATACATCTTGGCGGCGCCCGGATGAATAGAATACCGGGAACTGTGGGCCTCCTCAAAAATCAACTCACGAAGTCCATACATATTAGGCACACACACACGACCCTGCATCCTCAAAACTTCTTCATCTCCAACAGTAGACTTCTTGGAACCACCGTGCCGCACTGTGTCCTTAAAGACCAACAAATGAGGGTCGGCATACTGCCGATCTCTAATGCGCTCAAACAAAGAAGACCGAGCAACTGTACAAGATAGAACATGGATGGGCTCTGAAATATCCAACCTCACAAACTGGTTGGCTAAAGTCTAAACATATGATGCAAGCGACCTCTCACCGACTGGAATGAATGCAAGGTCGCTGCCTTTCTACTCAAGGCGTCAGCCACCACATTAGCCTTTCCGGGATAATACAAGATGGTGATATCATAGTCTTTCAATAGCTCCAACCACCTCCTCTGCCTCAAATTGAGATCCTTTTGTTTGAACAAGTACTGCAAACTTCGATGATCCGTGAATACCTCACACGACACGCCGTAAAGATAGTGCCTCCAAATCTTCAGCGCATGAACAATGGCTGCCAACTCTAAGTCATGAACATGGTAATTCTTCTCGTGAACCTTTAACTGCCACGACACATAGGCAATCACCCTTCCCTTCTGCATCAATACCGCACCGAGCCCTACACGAGACATATCACAATATACTGTATAAGATCCTGAACCTATGGGCAACATCAACACCAGCGCTGTAGTCATAACAGTCTTGAGCTTTTGAAAGATCACCTCACACTCGTCTGACCATCTGAATGGGGCACCCTTCTGGGTCAACCTGGTCAACGAGGCTACTATAGATGAAAACCCCTCTACAAATCGACGGTAATACCCCGCCAAACCCAAGAAACTCCTGATCTTCTTGGCTAAAGTGGGTCTAGGATAGTTCTGAACTGCCTCAATCTTCTTAGGATATACCTGGATGCCCTATGCTGATACAACATGCCTCAAGAAAGCGACTGAATCCAACCAAAAATCGCACTTTGAAAATTTAGCATATAACTGGTTGGCTCTCAGAGTTTGAAGTACAATCCTAAGATGCTGCTCATGCTCCTCTCGACTGCGGGAGTAGATCAAGATATCATCAATAAACACAATCACAAAGGATTCCAGATAAGGATTGAACACTTGATTTATCAAATCCATGAATGCTATTGGGGAATTTATCAACCCAAAGGACATCACCAGAAACTCATAATGCCCAAAACGAGTCCGAAAAGCTGTCTTAGGGACATCAGATGCCTTAATCCTCAACTGATAGTAGGTAGATCTCAAATCAATCTTCGAAAACACCTTGGCACCCTGAAGTTGATCAAATAAGTGATCAATCCTCGGCAATGGATACTTGTTCTTGATGGTGACTTTGTTTAACTGCCGATAATCTATGCACATCCTCATCGATCCATCCTTATTCTTCACAAACAACACATGTGCACCCCAGGGAGAGACACTAGGTCTAATGAAGCCCTTATCAAGCAAATCTTGCAAATGTTCCTTCAATTCTTTCAACTCTGGTGGGGCCATACAGTATGGCGGAATGGAAATAGGCTGAGTGCCCGGAGCGAAATCAATACATAAATCAATATTCCTATCGGGTGGCACCCCCGGTAGGTCTGCAGGAAACACCTTTGGAAACTCACGAACAACTGGTACTGAATCCATGGAAGGAACCTCCGCACTAGAATTGCAGACATAAGCCAAATAAGCTAGACACCCCTTCTCGACCATATGCCGAGCCTTCACATAAGAGATGACCCTGCTGGTAGAATGGCCAGGAGTCCCCCTCCACTCTAATCGAGGCAACCCCGGCAATGCTAAGGTCACCATCTTGTCGTGACAATCCAATATAGTATGATAAGGTGACAACCAATCTATACCTAAGATAACATCAAAATCAACCATATCGAGAAGTAGATGATCTACACTGGTCTCAAGACTCCCAATGGTGACCACACACGAACGATAAACACGATCTACAATAATGGCATCCCCCAAAGGTATGGACACATACACATGAGCACACAAAGAATCACGAGGCACAACCAAATATGAAGCAAAATAGGATGACACATAAGAGTAGTTAGAACATGGATCAAATAGAACTGAAGTGTCTCTACTGCAAACTTAAACAATAAGTGTGATAACAATGTCATATGACTCAGCCTCAGGCCTGGCTAAAAAAGCATAATATCGGGGCTAGGCCCCACCACCCTGAACCACGTCCCAAGGACAACCTCTAGCTGGATGGCCTCCACCTATAACAGCCCGACCTCCACCTATAAAAACCCGACCTCTACCTCTAATAGCCTGACCTCCACCTCTAACCGCCCGACCCCTACCTTTTGCTAACTGAGCAGGTGGTGCAGCAACTGGTGGCAGAACGATAGCACGAGAACCCTGATGCTGTGGTGTGACGCCAAATAATCTCGGACAGGTCCTCCTGATATGCCCATAACCACCACACTTGAAAAATTCATCCTGGTACTATGGCAGTGGAAACTGAGATTGATCCGAACAGGCCGGATGACCACGGTAGTAACTTTGAATAGGGGTGCACTGATAGGAGCTGGTGATGCACTGTAGGCTGGCTGTCCAGAATGAGGCACATAAGGCCCACGACTCCCTGAAGCACTATGGGATACTTGAAGCGCTAAATGAAACGACACAGGAGGATGGCCTCTACCAAAAGTACCCCTGCCTCCAGATGAGGCACCGCTGGACCCACCAGAATGATGGGGTCTCTTGTCAGACCCCTGACCTCCTTGAGCAAGAACCATCTTGACTCGCCTGGCGACATTGGCAGCCGCCTGAAAAGAAATCTCACTCCCAGTCTCCTTAGCCATCTGCAATCTAATAGGCTAAGCAAGTCCGTCAATAAATCTCCTTACCCTCTCTCTCTCTTGATAGGAAGCAGAAGAAGAGCATGATAAGCGAAATCCACAAAACGGGTCTCGTACTGAGTAATAGTCATACTGCCCTGCTGGAGACGCTCGAACTGATGATGATGCTCCTCTCTCAATATGATAGGGATAAATTTCTCTAGGAAGAGCTGAGAGAACTGGTCCCACGTAAGAGTAGGTGATCCAGCTGGTCTGGTCATAAAATAATCTCTCCTCCATTTCGTGGCAGAACCTGACATCTGAAATGCAGCAAAATCGACCCCATTGGTCTCCACTATACCCATGTTCTATAGCACCTCATGACAGCTGTCAAGATACTCCTAGGGATCCTCTGAAGGAGCACTATTGAAGTGAACTGGGAAGAGCTTGGTAAATTTGTCCAATCTCCAAAAAGCCTCGGAAGACATAGCTAACTCATCACCGGCCTATGCTGCAATAATCGGCTGAACTACTCCAACTGGATGAGTTGCTGAAGTTTGATACTGGGGAACCATCTGCTCCGAAGTGTGAGTAGTAGGAGTCTGTGCTCCTCCTCCAGCCTGAGAGGCGGCTGGTGCCATGGGGAATGCGCTAGTCTGGGCCACACTCTCCATAAGTCCCACCAAACGGACCAAAGCATCCTGAAGAACTGGGGTGGTAATGAACCCCAGGGACCTGAGCTGGTCCGACATGCACAACCTAGGCTGTAACCTCCTCATCAAACTCTACTTGAGGCTCCACCGCTGGTGCTGCTGCTCGAGCTTTGGGCTGAGATCTTCTCCTTACTTGGTCTCTAGCAAGACCTCGGCCTTGACCTCTACCCCTTGTAGGGGCTACCACTGGGGGCTCTGGTTGCCCCTCAACTGAAGATGCGGTACGCGTTCTCATCATCTGCCAGAGAACAAAATTGAAAGGTCCAATCAACAATGATAGCATTAAATCACACTACAGAGAAGAATATAAGTGAAACTGTTCCTAACTTCATAGCCTCCGGAAGATAAGTACAGACGTCTCCGTACCGATCCTCCAGACTCTACTAAATTTGCTCGTGACTCATGAGATCTATGTAACCTAGTGCTCTGATACCAACTGTCATGACCTGAAATTCCCACCATTAGGACCGTGATGGCGCCTAATATTTTACTTGCTAGGTAAGCCAACGTTAGAACAATTTATCCTTTTTATCAATTTAAACTTAATTAATGAGGAAGAACTGATTTAATTTCAATAATCCAAATATAAATGCGGAAGCTAAAATTGTAAAAACATATGTTACAAATCCTTGAACCCGATGTCACAAGTGCACGAGCTTCTAGAGTAATACATACAAGGGTCTGAAATAAATACAAAGCTGTCTGAATGAAAATACACAACTAAATTAAAAATAAAAATGGGGACTTCAGGAGCTGCGAGCGCTGAGCAAATGTACCTCAAGTCTCCATAGGCTGTCCAATCCGAGCTCTCTAGTAGCCGTCGCTGGGATCGTCTCCAAAATTTACACAATGTGCAGAGTGTAGTACCAGTACAACTGACCCCATGTACTAGTAAGTGCCGAGCCTAACCTCGACGAAGTAGTGATGAGGCTAAGGCGGGTCACCTACACTACAACCTGAACGCAATATATAATAATGACAGAAAATGGGAATATTGAATAGAATTGAACAGCCAACTGAAAATAATAATCACAGCCTCAAGAATAAACCAGTATCATCCAGAATCACCAATCTTTAATAATTAATATACAAATACCAAAAGAAAACCAACATAACTCAAGAAATGGAAACATATAGGTTGTTGCAACGCGCAACCCGATCCCACCAGGCAACATAAATTCCTCCCTTATTTCACCGTAATGATATCAACAACAGTAAATAAATATATATATGTTGCGGCGCGCAACCCGATCCCACCATATATCAATATCAGAATCATAATTCACCCTTATTTCACCATATCAATCCACCCTTATTCCACCCATTGCGGCGTGCAACCCGATCCCACCGTATAGTACAAATTCACCCTTATTGCACCTGAATATATCATCCTTATTTCACCTGTTGCGGCGTGTAACCCGATCCCACAGTATAGTACAAATTCACCCTTATTCCACCTCAACATATCACCCTTAATTCACCTGTTACAGCGTGCAACCCGATCCCACCATATCAATATCAAGTACTTAATAAGTACAGTAAAACTCACAATTCAAATCATAGAAAAACCCTTTACAATTCCATGACACCAAACTGAACAAATAGGAAACCTTGCACAATATGATAATCCAAATAAATAATATTACACAGCGAGATCAATCCAGAATTTACAACTACAAGGTACAAACAAACTAACTTGAGAAAATAGTAGGAGATTATGAAACTATGGAAAGAACTAATATTATAAACAAGAGGAAACAATGACTACAAGTGGCAATTAGGCATGTAAACACATTTAGAGCATATAACAACTAAGACATAGAAAGAGATAATATAAGAAGAATGGGAAAACAGGGAAAAACAGATAATTCGGCGGTGCATAAGCACTCGTCACCTCACATATACGCTGCTCACATAAAATTCACATAGAAAATAGTCTGAGGGTTCCTAATTCCCCCAATTCAAGGTTAGACACAACACTTACCTCTCTCCAATGCCACTCAAAGCTCAACCACAACTTTACCTTTCAAACCAGCATCCGAACCAATAATATCTAGCAAATTACCAACCAAATGATTCAAAATATGCCTTAGGGATCACCCACGATTGCAAAAGATTCAATTTAGGTCATTATTGAAAAAGTCAACAAAAGTCAACTGCGGGCTCACTTGGTCCAAACCCGAAATTCGGACCAAAACTCGATTACCCATTTACCCCCGAGTCCGGTTATGTAATTTGTTTTGGAATCCGACCTCAATTTGAGGTCTAAATCCCAATTCCTCAAAAATCCCTAACTCTACCCAAACCCACAAATTTCCACAATGAAAACACTAGATTTTAGGTTAAACACTTGTGAAATGTAATGAAAGATTGAAAAAAACTAGTTTAGAATCACTTACTAACGATTTGGGGAAGAAGAAATATTGGAAAAATTGCCTCTATTGTTTTGGGTTTTGAAAATTTGAGAAATGAACCAAAACTCCCGTCTAAGTCACATCTTTTCAGCTGTAGATGTCGCATTTGAGACCTAGGCTTCGCAATTGCGAGAAATATCACACCTCTGCAATCTTCACAAATGCGAAAAATAGTTCGCAAATGCGAACTCAGACTTGATCGCAAATGCAACCTAGTGATCGCAAATGCGAAGAATGGCTATGTCTGTTGCCTTCACAAATGCAAACTAGTGTTAGCAAATGCGGACTACCAAGATCGCAAATGCGATCAAAACTTCGCAATTGCAAAGGTCTCCCCTCCAGTCCACAACTCAAAAATGTGATGGTCTCTTCGAAAATGTGAGGCTCGCATTTGTGAGCCAGACCTCGCAAATGCGAAGTCTGCAGATAGTTGCAGCAACTGCTATGTTTTCTAAGTTCAAAACACTCCGTAGCCTATCCGAAACTCACCGGAGCCCTCGGGGATCCAAACCAAACATGCACACAAGTACTAAAACATCATACGAACTTGCTCGTGCGATCAAATCGCCAAAATAACACCTAGAACTACGAATTGAACACCAAATCAAAGGCAATTTTCAAGAAGACTTTAAAACTTCTATTTTCACAACCGAATATCCGAATCACGTTAAACCAACTCCGTTTCTCACCAAATTTTACAGACAAGTCATACAAATTATAGTGGACCTGCACCGGACTCTAGAACCAAAATACGGACCCGGTATAAATAAATCCAAACATAAGTCGATTCTTAAATATCATAAATCTTTCAAACTTTCAATTTTCAACAAAAATCAATAACTCGGGTTAGGGAACTCCAGATTTGATTCTGGGCATACTTCCAAGTTCCAAATTATGATACGGACCTTTCGGGACCATCAAAATACGAATCCGGGTCCGTTTGCTCAAAATGTTGACCAAAGTTAACTCAAATGAAGTTTTTTGGTAAAAATTCTTATTTTTCACAGTTTTTAACATAAAATATTTTAGTAAACATGCCCGGAATGTTCACACAAATCGAGGAGGGGAAAATGAGATTTTTAAGGCTTCAGATCACAGAATTAGGTTTTAAAACATGAGATGACCTATCGGGTCATCACAATTTTCTTCTCCCCTGATTCTATCCATTTTGTTAGCTCCTCGAGCATCTTTATGATCTCAGGGTTAGCCCCCAATTCATGTTCATTTGAACTTTCTATGACCGGTTCATCTCTGCGGGTGACTTCCCGGGAAGGATCGGGCTCAACCCTGCTCGGTGCACGACTTTGGTTCTGCAACTAAGCTATTACCCCTTGTTGAGCCTGCAGCATTTTGAAGATCACCCGTAGACTGATACCGTCCCCTTCAATGTTTTGGGTGTTTTGAGTTGCTGACCGGGATCCACCTCTGATGCTATTTTTGGGGTCAGTAGGCAAGTTCGTGTCGATAGCCACATGTGAATTGTAATGACCCGACTGGTCGTTTTGAGCTCTAGCGCGTCATTCAGCAGTTTGAGACCCTGAGTAGTCTCAATTCAGGTATTATGACTTGTGCGCATGGTCGAAATTGAATTTCGGGAAGTGCAGAGTTGATTTGGAAAGAAAATTCTAATTTTGGAAGTTTTAAGTTAGAGGAATTGACTAAAGTGTGATTTTTAAGTAAACGACCTCAGAATCGAGATTTGAAGGTTCCAACAGGTTCGTATAGTGATTTTAGACTTGGGCGTATGTCCGGATCGAGTTTTGGATGACCCTGGGAGCGTTTCAGCGCCCATTATGGAAGTTGGCATTTTGAAAGAATTTCATAAATTTGAGTTGAAGTGCATTTTAATGATATCGACGTCTGTTTGGAATTTCGAGTTTGGGAATAGCTTCGTATGATGATTCTGGTCTTAGTAGCGCGTCCGGATGTAGATTTGGAGGTCCGTAGGTCATTTTGGGGTCATTTGGGCGAAAGTTGGAAATTTGGATAATTTTGAGAAGTTTGACCGGGAGTGGATTTTTGATATCGGGGTCGGATTCCGATTCCGGAAGGTGGAGTAGGTCCGTAATGTGAATTATGACTTATGTGCAAAATTTGAGGTCAATCGAATGTGATTTGATAGGTTTCAGCATCGATTGTAGAAGTTTGGAATTTCAAAGTTCATTAAGTTTGAATTGGAGGGTGATACGTAGTTTCGATTTTATTGGGCATGATTTGAGGCATCGATTAAGTTTGTAATGTATTTTGGAACGTGTTGGTATATTTGGTTGAGGTCCCGAGGGCCTCGGGTGGATTCTGGACGGTAAATGGATCGAGTTTGGACTTGGGAAGAACAACTGAAGCTTCTGTCTTATGGTGTAACTGCACCTGCGCTTAGGTAGCCGTAGGTGCGAGCTATGAGCCGCAGAAGCAAAAGAGTGAGGGCAGGCCAGCCACCGCAGGTGCGGAAGTTTTGGCGCACCTGCGTGACCGCATGTGCGATGGTAGTAGTCGCAGAAGCGGATGGGTTCGCAGAAGCAGCCCCTTTTGTTTGCAGATGCGGAGCTTGGCCAGGTAAGGTAAATGTGGACCTGCGAGGGTTTTGTTGTAGGTGTGGGACCGCAGATGCGGCCAAGGCACCGCAGGTGCAAAAATCGCTTGGGAAAAAATGGTCATTGTGGATTATTGAGAGGTTATTTGCCCAAATATGGTGTGATCAGAATCGTTTTGAGGTCCGTTGATGGGTCCAAATATGGATGTGTACTTTACACCAGTCTAGGTGTGTTCATTCAGCATAGCATTCCTTATGGAGGAGTATTCGTGCGTGGATGTTAATTTTGTCGCCAGTTATTTCATGTAATACTCTATTATGCCATGTGGGTCATGAGTCGGCTTAATTAATTGTACAATGTGTTGTGGTTCCGCATAGCGGTGGTGTTATGTGAGCGAGATGGCTGTCGAGATGCATATCATATATTGCACCTTAGTTATGCTTGAGTTTTATAGCGTATGACGCTACACGTCTCCTTAGGATTCGTACTATGCACTTGGCGTGCTTGTGGTTGATATTCGGTCATTTCGTAAAGTATAAACATTTCTGGCTTGATGGGTATTTCCCCATTTATTACTATGTGCGGATCGGGTGGCACGCCGCCACAGAGATGTTGTTTGGATCGGGTTGCACGCCGCAACGTGTATCATGGTTGGATCGGGTTGCACGCTGCAACAGTGTCATGTGTGGATAGTGTTGCACGCCTCAACAATGTGATGTTGAGTATAGTTCCCTATACCTATTCTTGTATGTTTTTCTTCTCAGTTCCTGGAGGAGGGTTCACAACATCTTTTTGGTTGTTTAAATTAGTTACATGGGTTGAGTAGTCCTTTCCAGAGTTCGTTTTCCTTATGTACCATATTCGAGTTTGTGGATTGTTGGCACATGGTGGCATCATATGAGACCTTTGGTAGTGTTTGTGGTGGCTTATTACCGGAACAACTTATACTAGGTGAGACGAGATTATTGGACCTGGGATCAGTGCGAACGGATTATATGAGGCATATTAAAAGAAAAAGTAAATATCGTTATTTGGTTCATAATGGGGTAATGGTCCTTGTCAGGAGGAAGGACTTAATGATTTGTCGACTCGGAAGTTGGTTATGAATTTCTACACATCCTTTCTGTTGTGGCAGTATTGCGAGAGTGTAAATGGGACTTATATGCTTCATGAGGTGCGTGTGGGCATCAGATTCATGGGATTTCGACTATCGTTGTTAGAGAATGTTATTATGGTCATGTGGGTTACACGGTGTATGATATGGATTCAGTAAAGGTATGCAATCATGTATTGGTGCATCGTGTAGTGATGGATACGGTGTTCTTATGTTGGAAACAAACATGGTATAGAATTTCAGATGTTGGAATTTGGCTCTAAGGCTTTTTTGACTAGATAAAAGGGAGGATTTTTAGGTTTGCTCGCGCAAATGTGCTCAACTAGGTTGTGGTAGCATGGGTAGGTGCACGAGGTGTTAAACAATGATTTCGGACAACTCCAGAGCAGTTCTTAGCAAGTTCGAGGACTAACGTATGTTTAAGTGGGAGAGAATGTAACGACCCGACCGGTGGTTTTGAGCTCTAGCGCGTCATTCAGCGGTTTGAGACCCCGAGCATCCTCACTTCAGGTATTATGACTTGTGCGCATGGTTGGATTGTATTTCGGGAAGTTCAGAGTTGATTTGAAAAGAAAATACTAATTTCGAAAGCTTTAAGTTGGAGGAATTGACTAAAGTATGATTTTTAAGTAAACGACCTCAGAATTGGGATTTGAAGGTTTCAACAGGTTCGTATAGTGATTTTGGACTTGGGCGTATGCCCGGATCGGGTTTTGGATGATCCGGGAGCGTTTCGTCGCCTATTGTGAAAGTTGGCATTTTGAAAGAATTTCATAAATTTGAGTTGAAGTGCATTTCAATGATATCGACGTCCATTTGGGATTCCGAGTATGGAATAGCTCTGTATAATGATTCCGGTCTTAGGAGAGCGTCCAGATGTGGATTTGGAGGTCCGAATGTCATTTTGGGGTCATTTGGGTGAAAGTTGGAAATCTAGATAATTTTGAGAAGTTTGATCGGGACTGGACTTTTTGATATCGAGGTCGAATTTCGATTTCGGAAGTTGGAGTAGGTCCGTAATGTGAATTATGACTTGTGTGCAAAATTTGAGGTCAACCAGAAGTGATTTGATAGGTTTCGGCATCGATTATAGAAGTTTGGAATTTCAAAGTTCATTAAGTTTGAATTGGAGGGTGATTCATAGTTTCGATGTTATTCGGTGTGATTTGAGGCCTCGACTAGGTTCGTAATGTGTTTTGGAACGTGTTGGTATATGAGCCGCAGAAGCGAAAGAGTGAGGGTAGGCCATCCACCGCAGGTGCAGAAGTTTTGGCGCACCTGCGTGACCGCAGGTGCGAGGACAGTAGTCGCAGAAGCGGATGGACTCGCAGAAGCGACCCCTTTTTGTCCGCAGATGCAGAGCTTGGCCAGGTAAAGGTAATGCGAACCTGTGAGGGTTTTGTCGCAGATGCGGCCAAGGCACCGCAGGTGCAAAAATTGCCTGGGCAGTGAGGTTTTTAAAAGACGGGATTTGGCTATTTTCCTCCACTTTTCATTTGGTTGGACGATTTTTGGAGCTGTTGGAAAGGAGATTTTCGTCATCTATGTCAAGGTAAGTGATTCCCACCTATTGCAAGTTAAATACTTGGATTATATAGACTTGAAAATTTGTAGAAATTTGGGATTTTGGTAGAAAACCTATAAATGGATATTTTTTGATTTTGACCACGAAATTGGACATAGAATTTGGAATAAATTATATATTTGAGTTAGTGGTGTCATGGGTAAAGCTTATCTTCGAAAGTTTTCGGAATCTGGGCAGGTTGGCCCGAGGGTGATTTTTATCGACTTTTCAAGCGGAGATAGAAATTGTTGTAAGTTGAATTATAGTGAGTATTAGAGTATATATTTATGGGTTTACACTTTTATTGGCTAGTTTTGGAGCGTTGGGTATCGGTTTGAGTTGTTGGAGGGGCTTGGGAGCCTGTTATGGAATTTCGGAGCGAGGTAAGTCTCCTTTCTAACCTTGTAAGAGGGAATTAACCCCATAGGTGAAATAATTCAGTATGTGCTTCTATTTATGGGGGCTACGTACGCACGAGGTGACGAGAGTACGTTCGTAGCTACTAATATGTTTATGTCCGGGTAGTCTAGGACCCATATCATGTTATAATTGCGATGCTTGCGTCCTACTTGTTAATTTAAATTGCTTAAATCATATAGAAACACGGTAAAGGAACTTTAAAAAGGTTAAACTTCATTTACTTGACCGTTAAATTAGAATTTGAAATTTTGAAATAATTTCCCCTTAATAAATCTTGAATTGGTTGTTTAATGTGTTTTCTCTTTTGTGGAGTGGGCCGAATGCCTCGGCAGGTTAAATAGATCCATCTATGGTTTGTGCCGTTCGACCCTCGGCAGTGCACAATTTAAATATTATGATGGATCGGGCTGTACGATCTCGGCATGATTTGCACATGATTGAATTGGTTGCTTTGAAATTTATGATAATTGATAATGCTTCATTGGCCTGAGATACAAATTGATAAACGATGAAAGATAATTTGGAAATTTCTTATTAACAAAGAATTATTCACTTATTTCATGATATTGAGCTTACAACCATTCTACGTAATCCATACTTAGTTATATCATTGATATTTTATTTATAGACCATAGTAAGTGTCGAAGTCGACCCCTCATCACTACTTATTCGAGGTTAGGTGGGATACTTACTAGGTACGCATTGATTTACGTACTCATACTACACTTGCTGCACATTTTGTGCAGGTGCTTATATGCCTAGTGGCCTTGTGGGCGTAGAGGCATGGTTATTGCAGTGACTTAGGTGAGCTTCACTTATTACTACGACTCGCAGCAAGCAAAGTCTCCTTCATAGTATTTATATTTTCCTGTCCAATTTGTATTCCAGACAGATGTTGTATTTTATTTTACATTCCTAGCTGATGCTTATGCACTTGTGACATCGGGTTTTGGGGTGATTAGGGGTTGTCCTGTATTGAAATTTTAACAATATTATTATGTACACTATAAACTCCACCCTTTACTATTTAATTGAAGGGAATATGATTTCAAAATTATTAAAAATGAGAACCAAATTAAGTATTTATTTTTGGCTTGCCTGACAGCGGGGTCCGACGCCATCACGACCTTTAATGGATTTTGGGTCGTAATATGAATTAGCATCAATTTGATCTACGATCGGAATTCCAATGGGATCAGCAGAATTCCAACGAGATCAACAGGCGGTACCTCGTTACCGGGTGCTATATTGTTATTTTCACCTTGATGACCAGACTCGTTGCCAATATGTAGTGGTGCTGATTGAGAGTTTGACATTTTGTGTTTAGCCTAGAATCAAAGACACTTCAAAGAGAAAGTGTAAAGTAGTATGTGTTATTAATATTTGTACCAAACAACCACTATTATCCTTGGCCCCACGGGGAGCGCGAAACTGTTTACCCTTAAAATAAGATAATAATTGAAATTATAAGTAGTTTTAAGGATACGTAATTTAATTTGATACTAAACATAAAATCAGATTGTAATTGAAATAAGTAATGGAAAAGTGAATGCAAACTGCTTAATTTGAATAGTCTTAGCCTTTGAAGGTTAGCCACCCTCTAGCCCAAAATTCTTTTATTGATAACTAAATAACAAGAGAATAATAAGAACTTGAAGGGAATAGTAATATACTACTTTGGGATGCGTGTTACAATATATTTTATAAGTAATCAGACTCCCCTTTATATAGTAGGGGAGTCCTACCTTAGATATAATTCTATAAAAGGTAAAAATCTCCTAGTTTGCTGATTTGCTGGTTCTTTATTGACACGTGCCGGGATTCCCACCCAAATATCCTATCGGCTATGGATATTTTAGCCTTCCGTTATTCCGGTCTTCTGTTATTTTATACCAGCAATGTTTCCTCGAGCTTACTCGGGGTCAGAGTTGATTCCGGTATCACATGCTCAATGTTCCAGAGGATGGACATTCTGACCTCGTGTTCTGGTTCGATGAGATTCGGGGTCGATCTTCAACCCTTCATGTTCTAAGCCCGATCTGTTGTGCAATAGTCGAGACCGATTTTGACCGTATACACACCTTTTTCTTGATATCCTTGTCTAATATTTCTCCCACGATCCAAAGTGAATCTGAATATTCAAAGGCTCATCAGTCATTCATCATTGTTAGAAAGAATACCAAAGAATCTCACCCTTTTCGGTGACTCACATGCTTTTATTTACTTAAATGCCATTGAAAATAATAATGAATTTTCATTCTTTCCAATTCCAATGGGTAATATTATATTTGAGCCTTTTTGCATAGCTCTCGGATTTGCCCTCTTCGTTTAAAGCTACAAGCATCCTTTGGAGATCTTCCAAGGAAGACTCCCGATCTTTTTGCCGTCCACAAAAGAATTTCTCTCGAATGACTTTTGTCAATTCCCATTCATCGCTGGGATAACGAGATTTCATTTTCACGATGATTTCATGTTTTAATACTAATATCTATAAACATGCGTTGCACGTTAATAATAACACATAATGGTTTAAATCTTTATTTATATGAAGGAATAATAAAATTTAATTAATGAGAGAAATATTATATATATAATACTACAACAATCATCTAAATACCAAAAAGTATTGCTACATTAGCATAATATGTGAATTCAAAATGAAAGGACATCATCAAGAACTTACATAAATGATCAATTTTAGTCATGTTAAGTAAATAATTATGTATTGTAATTTAAAGGTATTTAATATGATGATATCTTACCGAACACTTCTTTATTGACGGTATTTTTTTGTATATGTTTCCTTCTAATACTTTGGTTACTCTGCCATAACCAGAACTCTTGTTGTCGATATTGATCTCTCTTGAAAGTGCAACATATAGTTATTCGTATAAGAAGACATATTGTGGTAACTATAGTCCAATATTTATTATGCTTGTACTTGTTCTTTATTTATTATAACTACAAAACATAAACATAATGGAAATTATTTTCACACAAAATTAAAAGGACATTCTTTAGTTTCGGAAGACGAAAATTGAATTCGGGGATAAACACATACTTAGAAGCACATTGACTAGTATCATAAGTTCTGCATGTATGACATTATTGTCAAATTATTTATATACAATATGTGTACTACACAAGCTATTCAACGGATTTAAGTTTTCAGTAGTATGACAGATATATTTTCTTCAAAATCAACCTATATGCTATGGAAGATGAATTTTAACTTAGTCTATTATATATATATATATTGACACTAACATACGTAAGAAATAATGAACTAGACAACAAACATGTACGGTAGAAGGACATTTGGTATTAAAGTATTTAAGTATTCTTCTTGGTAGTAATGGTTGGTATCATCTTCAGTTGAGTCAAAACTGAAAAATATTTCGTTTTTATCATAAAACTTAGTAATCAACCTTTTATTTAGTTGATCAACATATTTATTTCTGCTAGCTAAGATAACTCTTTATATTTTATTATGTAATTTGCACAAATTGCGTTTTAATCTAATGATGAAAATATTTTCCTTACTAAATGCACTATTATTACCATTGGGGTTGAAAACCAAGTGTACTAGAAGAACCAAATCATCTTTTATTGGATGCTCTTCTTCGTTTCCGACACGAAGCAAGAAGTCACTGAATGTTGGATCTGTTTTTACTTTTATATTTCTTATCATTTGAATATTTTTCATTTGAGGTCATAAGTATAATTTTGACAAGCTAGCTTTTACAGTTTCTGCTTTGGTCAATTTTGGAACTACTGATCGTACTTGATAGAAATCACCTACCAAACTATTACTTTTAGACCAAACGGTATATCGATATCTAATATATCTCTAAAACTCTGGGCAATTATTTCGATTGTTTGACGCTTAGCCAAAAGCGCTTCTTCCCATATTATCACTTTTGCATTCCTTTTAAATTTAGCACTAGTACTCATCTTTTATGTATTTGTGATGGTTATTTAATATATTTGAAAAGGTATATCAAATCTAAAGTGAGTTGTACGACCTCATAGTAAAATCGTTGCTAGTACATCACTTGTTCTTATTCCTAAAAAAATCATGCCTCTTGATCTTATATTTGCAAGAAATGTATGACATATGAATATTATTTTGATTCTACCGGAGGTATCTTATAACGATCCGACTTGTCGTTTTAAGAATTTATGCCCCGTTCAGTAACTTAAAGTCTCGAGCAACTTCGTAATATGTATTATGACCCGCGGGTGTGGTCAAGTTTGATTTTCGGAAGATTCAAGATTAAATTGAAAGAACAATTCTCATTTTTTAGGCTTAAATGAAAAGAGGTGACCAGAGTTAGACTTTTGAGTAAACGACCCCGGAATAGAGTTTTGATTATTCCAATAGCTTTGTATGGTGATTTTGGACTTAGGAGTGTGTCCGGAAAATTATTTGGAAGCCCGTAGTTAAATTAGGCTTGGAATGGCGAAAATAGGAAGTTTAAGTTGGAAGTTTAACTGGGGAGTTGAAATTTTGATATCGGGATCGGAATCCAGTTCTGAAATTTTTTATGGATCCATTATGTCATTTATGACTTGTGTGCAAAATTTGAGGTCAATCAGACTTGATTTGATAGGTTTCGGCGTCGAATGTTTAAGTTAAAATTTCTTAATTTCATTAAACTTGAATTGGGGGTATGATTCAAGGTTTTAGCATTGTTTGATGTGATTTGAGGTTTCGACTAAGTCCGTAATATATTTTGAGACTTGTTGGTATGTTCGGACGGGGTCCCGAGTGGCTCGGGTGAGTTTCGGGGTGGTTTTGGATCATTTCTAGACCATTTTTAGTTGCTGGTTTTTAGCCACAGACATATGCATCGCGGTCGCAGACAAATGGTCGCGATCGCGAAGAGCAATTTTGTTGTTTGGACACTGTGAATCGCGATTGCGGAAGCCTTTTCGCGATCGCGTAGAGGAAAGTCCTGCTGCACTAACTTGACTTTGGAAGCTTATATCTCGCAATCTATAAGGAATTTGGAGATGATCCAAAAATAAAAGTTGTAGCCCTTTGTGTCTAGTTTTCAAAAAATCAAACCATTTGGAATTTTGAGTTGTGTACAAAAGGTTATTATTGATATAATATAGGCTGTCTGGGAAGAGTTTGAAAATCGCTAAGAAGCAATTTGTGTTGCACAGGGCTAAATTTGGCAGCTTATATCTCGCAATCTATAAGAAACTGAGAGATAAGCAAAACATGAAAGTTGTAGCCCTTGGTGTCTATCTTTTAGAAAGTTAAATCATTTACAATTTGGAGTTTTGTACAAAACGTTATGATCATTATACATGAGTCTATCTGGAAGAGCTGGGCACTTGTTCGTCGCGATCGCGAAAGGCAAATTTTGGACTGAGAAAAGTTGTGCTTCGCGATCGCAAATCATTTTACACGATAGCGAAGAGTAAATACTTGGGCAGTAGCAATATTTTGAGGTTTCAATCATTTTTAACATATTTGGAGCTATGAAACTCAGATTGAAGCAATGTTTGAGGCGATTTTCACCATATTGTCACGACCCAAAATCTCATCAGTCGTGATGGTGCCTATATCAATACTAGGAAAGCCGACAGTCTCAATAAACCATGTATTCTTTTAAATTTGAAAAGAGAATGATTTAAATTCAGCGGAAGAAATCTCACAAGTACAAATATAAATACTCCCAAAACCTGGTGTTGCTGAGTACATGAGCATCTAATATGATTACAAGTCTGAAAAATACGGTCTATGATAGTCTGAGACCAAATATAGTAAACAAGGAGATAGGGAAGGAGAGACAAGGTCTGCAAAACACGATAGTTGCCTCAGAATCTCCGAAAATTAATTGCGCGAAAAAATCAACAACCTCCTATGTCCGAGAACACTTGGATCTGGACACGAAGTGCAGGGTGTAGTATGAGTACAACCAACTCAGTAAGTAACAATAATAACTAAGGAACTCAAGATAATGACGAGCTACACAATTATAGTTCATTATAAGTAATTCCAGCAGTTTAAATCAAATCGGTTTTATACAGTTCAAGTTCATGTAATCCGGATATAAAAATCTTTCAGAGAATTTCACAACAATGACAGATAGCAACTAAATGCAACAACAAATGAAAAACAAGTACAAACTCTCAGGACAACAATCACTCACTAGGCTGCCAGCCCTCAACACTCACACTCAATGGGTACCCGCGATCACTGGGGGTGTACAGACTCCGGAGGGGCTCATACAACCCCAACGCCATAATCCGCACGAATAGCTCATGCGCTGCACGGACAACTCACATGCTATAATATCCTGCACGGACAACTCACGTGCCATAATATCCTTACCTCACCGACAAGCCCTCAACCTTACTCAGTCCTCAACCTCTCTAGTCTCTCGGTCTCTCAGAAATCACAAAGATCAGCCCAAACAAAGATAACATAGTGTATCAACAAATATCAAGAAAGACCGAGGTATGATACGCAAGTAAAATCATGACTGAGTACAAGAGCATAATTAGCAAATAATTCAACAAATACGCAACCTCTGTGGGTCCCAACAGTTCCATCACATAGCCTAAGCATGATTTCTAACATGATTTACAGTCAATTTTCTTCAACACATATGGAGCATATAGCTAACAACAAGTTATTCAACTTTACAGTTTCACAGGACGGACCAAGTCACAATCCCCTCAGTGCACGCCCACACGCCCGTCACCTAGCATGTGTGTTACCTCCAAAGTAATCACATGATACCAAATTCCGGGGTTTCATACCCTCAGGACCAGATTTAAAACTGTTGCTTACCTCAAAACATGAAATTCTTTACTCTGCTATGCCTTTGCCTCGCAATTAGGCCTCCGAGTGCCTCGAATCTAGTCACAAATAATTCGTTCCAGTCAATAAAGTTTATTGGAATTAGTTCCATAAGAAAATGCAAATTTTCCACAAAAATTCGAAATTAAGCTTAAAAATCGCACGTGGGGCACACGTCTCGGAACTCGACAAAAGTTACGAAATCCGGAAGCCCATTCAACCACGAGTCTAACCATACCAATTTTACCAAAATCCGACCCCAACTCGACTCTCAAATCTTAAATTTAAACCAAGAGGGTTTTCTAGATTTTCGACTTAATTCACCCATTAAACGATAAAAACAACCATGGATTCGGGTAATTTAACCAATATTGAGTTAAGAATACTTACCCCGTTATTTCCTCTCAGAATCTCCCAAAAATCGCCTATTCCCGAGCTCCAATCCTTCAAAAATGGAAAATGGGACGAAGTCCCATTTTTAGAACTTAAACTCACTGTCCAGGTTTTTACTCTACGCGATCGCGAACATTCACACGAGATCGCGAAGAACAAATTTTCCACTGCCCAAATTAACTCTACGCGATCGCGGACTTTCCCACGTGATCGCGTTGCATAACATCACAGACCTACGTGATCGCGGACTGGTCCACGCGATCGCGAAGCAAAAAATGCGTGACTTCTATTTCCGCTCCACTAACTCTACGGGAACGCGACCTTCTTCATGCGTTCGCGAGTCACAAAATCCCATAGCTACGCGATCACATCTCTCTTCACGCGATCGCATAGAACAAAACTCAGCATCCCCCCAGTTAACCCTACGCGATCGCGGATATCCCCACGCGATCGCATAGAACAAAATCTCACTACCCAACTAAGCCTACGCGATCGAAGACACATTCACCGATCGCGTAGAAGGAAAATAGACTCAGATATCAAAAAATTCCAACAGCTGTTCAAATCCAAATTTTTGATCCGTTAACCATCCGAAACTCACCCGAGTCCCTCGGGACCTCAACCAAATATACCTACAAGTCCTAAAACATTATACGAACTTAGTCGAACCCTCAAATCACCTCAAACAATGCTAAAACCATGAATTACACCCCAATTCAAGCCTAATGAACTTTGAAATTTCTAATTTCAACAAATGACTCCGGAAACTATCAAATCATGTCCGATTGACCTCAAATTTTGCACAAAAGTCATAAATGACATAACGGAGGTATCAATTTTTCAGAATTGGATTTTGACCCTGATATCAAAAAGTCAACCCCCTGGTCAAAATTTCCAAAATTCGATTTTCGCCATTTTAAGCCTAATTCTACTACGAACCTCCAAATAATTTTCCGGATATGCTCCTAAGTCCAAAATTACCATACGGAGCTGTTGGAATTATCATAATTCAAATACGAGGTATTTTACTCATAGGTCCACATCCGGTCAACTTTTCTAACTTAAATTTTCAATTATGTGATTAAGTGTCTCATTTCACTCTGAATTCCTTATGGACCCGAACCAACTAACCCGATAAGTCACATATCAACTGTAAGGCATAAATTGCACAGTAAATAGGGGAATGAGGCTGTAATACTCAAAATGACTGACCTGGTTGTTACATTCTCCCCCACTTAAACATACGTTCGTCTTCGAACGTGCCAAGATTCCAAGCCATCAAATCACTATTCCATCTTACCACGCGCATACCTGAGGGTGATCCCACGTCACCCTATTCCACATAGGCCTGACAATACAACTGAAAATCCTTAATTTAGCCTTAGCCCAAAAACCGTAGAATTCAATTCCCAACCTTCAGAATTTCTTTTCAAGACACGAATCTTACATTTACACATAGTATGAGTCTGAACAAGCTGCATCGAGCTATAACTAGAATCACGGATATAGTCACCCAGCATATTACACAACTCGCGCGCTCGTAGCACCATTCCTGATCACAATAACTACTCCAAACCAACCAAGTACTAGCATTAAACCCCATATCTAACAAAAACTCATCCCAACACCTTCGTACACTGTTGATAATAAAAGAAACATGCAGAAACTCATAACCATTCATCAGATCCAACACTTGTAGAGCTCCCTCTCCTTCGACAAGAACTATAGCAAATTCCTAAGCCGACTTTCAATATTATCCTTCCAAATATACTGTAATCAAACATGATAGTACCCATTCTAGGTCCGATGACTTATATGATTAAGCTCAACTATCCCACAGACACGCCACATCAATATAACTTCAGCCACCACTACGCAATCTATGTACCTAAATATGGGAGATGTCTCAAGGAAGAGAACCATATTGCAAGTTCAACAAGCACCACCACAACCACAATGTTACAACCAACTCCTCAAATTTCGTGAAGAGGATAACCGTAGGCGCATGTACACAATTTCTCAAATACGCTGCTTATGTAATTTTTATCATAGAGGAAGGAAAGCAATGAAATCCAATAAATTATCAAAGAAATAAAATTTCCACACATGATACAGACAACCCACGTGCCAATAATATGGACCGCTGGCATGGTCAGATGCCTCCAGTCCCAACATATCATACATGAGTAATTAAACAAGTACACTTGTATATGATAATGAAATAAGATTCTCATGCTCCTGGACTAGTATAAATAGCACGCCATAGTGCAAGCATGTGTAAAGTCTGCTATCACACTTCAAATCGGCAAATTTTACGCAGAATTAGTAACTACCCCATTTATTTAGGGAATCATCTTCTTTGTAACCTCAAGTATAGCCTAGATAGTTCTCAACAAAGGTACGAATACGGAAAACATTATAACTTTACACTTAACAGTCAACTCTAGGCATATTATAGCCTAAGCGTTCCTCCGAGTATGAATACTTGCTCTAATTCCCGCACATGGGCTCAAACCTCACATATATGCGCACTCATAGGGCATATCTATCATAAATAATTAACGCAACTAGTGCCTCCACTTAGTTTAAATAAAATACTTACCTCAAACAGGTCGCAACCCTAAAACAATATGCTTCTGAGAACTCTCAGTCTCCAAATTCATCGAACACATGAATCACCATAACTGATCTTAACTCCAGCACTAGAATGACTATGTCACGACCCAAAATCCGTTAAAGTTCGTGATAGCGCCGAACACCACTATCAGGCAAGCCAACATTAAATAATTAATTAAATTCTCATTTTAATATTTTTAAATCGTAAACTTTACTTCAATTTATCTAGTAAAAGATGAATTTACAGAATGAATAACAATGTTTTCCAATTCCAATACTGAACATCCCATAATCATCCCAGAACCCGGTGTCACAAGTGCATGAGCATTTTCTAGGAATTTAAAATAAAATACAATAACTGTCTGGAATACAAATTTGGACAGGAAAGAAAATACAATACTCTGAAGGAGACTCTGATGGCTGCTGGTCGTACATAAGATGCAGCTCACCTAAGTCCCCATAATAACCGCGCCTCTACGCCCACAAGGTCACTAGTCATATATGTACCTGCACAAAATGTGCAGCAAGTGTAGTATGAGTACGTAAATCAATGCGTACCCAGTAAGTGTCCCACCTAACGTCGAAGAAGTAGTGACGAGAGGTCGACTCCGACACTTACTGTGGCCATCAATAATATAAGGTACAGTAAAGAAGTGAATGAATATGAGATAGGTTAAATATATGAAACAAACAAGTATGAAATACATGGTACAATTTTCCTCTTTACAATTTACTCAAGCTCTCAACTAGCGAGTTCCCTCCGTAACCAGAGCATATATATATATATATATATATATAGATGTAGTGGATCTCATCAAATAGGTGGTTGTCATAATTCAAATCAGGGAAAAACCCTCAGATATACTGGTTTCTTGCCAAATGTTATGCATGATTCCACGAGGATAATATATATATATATATATATATATATATATATATATATATATAAATATAGGAAATACCGAGGCGTACGGCCCGATCCAATATAAAAGTAAACGGTGCACTGCCGAGGGTCGAACGACGCGAACCATAGATGCATCTATTAACCTGCCGAGGCGAACGACCCGCTCCCATGAGAGTGTGGTACATAAATCCTGCTGAGGCGAACAACTCGATCCCATAAGAGTGGTAGAAGGAAATACCCCGCTCGCGAATCATGCGAGCGACACGGTCAAATATAAATTTCTTCAGCTATTATTTTATTCCTCAATTCTTTTCGACATTACGAAGTTCAATTAAAACCTTTTAAATCTTAAGTTCTTCAATTTCAACTCCTTTCAAAACTCTTAATAAGCAGACTCAATCTCGCTCCCTCTCAAGGCAAACAATAAACATAAATCAATAAACAATATCAACAAGGCATGATGTGAGCCTAAAACTACCTGGACGTAGGCATAACTAGTAGCTACGCACGGACTCTCATCATCTCGTGCGTCAGTAGACCTCACAAATAGAAGCACACAATAATTTAGTTCACCTATGGGATTAATTCCCCCTTAGAAGGTTAGAAAGGAGGCTTACCTCGCTCTGTAGCTCCATAACCGACTTCCGAGCCCTTCCAACAGCTTGAATCGATGCACAATGCCCCAAAACTAGCCAATAATTATGCAATCCCATTAGTATATACTCAAATATTCAATATAATCCAAGTTATAACAATTTCTAACCTGATCGAAATGTCGATAAAAATCACCCTCAGGCCCACATGCCCGGATTCCCAAAATGTTTGAAGATAACTTTACCCATAACCTCTGCGCTCCCAGATTCTTCTCTCACTCTCGCACCTGTGACGCACCTCCGCATCTGCGACCTTGCAGGTGCGGACAACCCTTCGCACCTACGGTCGCTACCCAGCTTCTCCCAAACTGCACCTGCGACCACTGGCTCGCACCTGCGACCTCACACCTGCGGCCCTTATTGCACAGGTGCGATCACACCAAATATTAGCTGCCTCAACTCTTCCTCAAATTCCAAATTCGATCCGTTAACCACCCGAAATCTACCCGGGCCCCTCGGGACATCAACCAGTTATACCAACACATCGCAAAACACATTACGAACTTAGTCGAGCCTTCAAATCACATCAAACAATGTATAATTCATGAATTGTACCCCATTCCAAGCTTAATGAACTTTAGAATTCCATTCTTCTACATTCGATGCCAAAACCTATCAAATCACGTCCGATTGGCCTCAAATTTTGCACACAAGTCATATTTGATATTACAGACATACTCCAACTTCCGGAATCGAATTCCGACCCTGATATCAAAAGGTCCACTCTCGGTCAAACTTCTCAAAAACCTTCAAATTTCTAACTTTCGCCAAATGGCCCCAAAATGACCTACGGACCTCCAAATCCACTTCCGGTCGTGCTCCCAATACCAGAATCACCATATGGAGCTAATCCCAGACTCGGAAATCCAAACGGACATCGATAACATTGAAATGCACTTTAACCCAGATTTATGGAATTCTTCCAAAATGCCAACTTCCACGATAGGCGCCGAAACGCTCCTGGGTCATCCAAAACCCGATCCAGACATACGCCCAAGTCTGAATTCATCACACGAACCTGTTGAAACCTTCAAAACCCGATTCCGAGATCATTTACTCAAAAATCCAACCTTAGTCAATTCTTCCAACTTAAAGCTTCCGAAATGGGAATTTGCTTTTCAAATCAAGTCTGAACTTCCAAAATTTCAATTCCGACCACGCGTACTAGTCATAATACCTGAAGTGAAGTTGTTCATGGCCTCAAACTGCTGAACGACATGCTAGGGCTCAAAACGACCGGTCGGGTTGTTACATTCTCTCCCACTTAAACATACATTCATCCTCGAACATGCTAAGAACTACTCTGGGTTGTCCAAAATCACTGTTTAATACCTCGTGCACTTATCCGTGCTGCCACAACTTAGTTGAGCACACTAGCTCAAGCCAGTCTGAAGATTATCCCTTTTTACTTAGCCAAATATGCCTTAGAGTCCATTTCCAACATCCAGAATTCTCTGCCAGGCCTGTTCCCATCATACGAACACCGTATCAATCACTACACGATGCACCGATACATGATTGCATACCTTTGCTGAATTCACACTATGCACTACATAACTCACATGACCATAGTAACATTCTCTGATAACAATAACTGAAATTCCACAAATCTGATGCTCACAATGCACCTCATGACATATATAAGTCTTGTTCCAACTCTTGCGATACCGCCACGATGGAAGAGAGGTGTAGAAATCCATAATCAACTACAGAGTCAACAAATCACTGAATCTCTCCCTTTGATTAGAATCATCACCCCATTATGAACCAAATAATGGTATTTGCTCTTTAATATCCTTCATATAATCCGATCGCACTGATCCCAGATCCCAAAAATCTCGTCTCACCCAGTATAAGCTGCTCAGGCAACAAGCCACCCCAGACATGACCAAAAGTCTCATATGATGCCGCAATGTGCCAATAAGCTACGAAGTCGAATGTGGATACATAAGGAAAACGAATCTCTGGAAGGGACTACTCAACCCACACAACTAACTAGACAACCGAAAAGGTGTTATGAACCTTCCCCATAAAATAGAAAAAGAAACACATGAAAATAGATATAGGGGACTGTGATCAACATCCCACTGTTGCGGCATGCAACCCGATCTAAACAACATACACGTGGCGGAGTGCCACCCGATCCACACATAAAATCCATATAAAGAGATACTTACCGAGCTAGAATGCTCATTACTACAAAATACACGAATATCAGCCACAAGCACGCTAAGTGCATAATACCATCCCTGGGAGACAGATAGCGCCATACGCTACAAAACTCAAGCACAACTAAGGTGCGATCTATGATTTGAATCTCGAGAGCCATCCTACTCACATAACACCATAGCTATGCGGAACCCCAACACATAAGAAATTTACCAAGTCGTTTCACAACTCACACGGCACAATATAGTATTACATGAAATAGCCGACGACGAAACGACATCCAACGTCCGAATACTCCTCCACAAGGAGAGCTATGCTGAAATGAACACATCCGGCCTGATATAGAGCCCATATTCATATTTAAATCTATCCACATACCTCAAGCCGATTCTGATCGCACCATACTAGGCTAATAACCTTTCAAGGATCCATAATAACCCTTTTTACCATAACACACAAGAAAAACCATCATAACCGGAACAAACTCCCATAGTCCACAACCAAGTGAACCGAGTGCCCTTCAGGCATAAATTCTCACATGAACAATAGTACCGCAATCTCCATACTTGGTTCCAATATTCGATCAATCCAGTGACTACATGTCACACTTATACAATCTCCATGTGGGACGTGCTCCCACGACCTTCCGCACCAGATAACAAGTCTTCACATCCATACTACCGGCCGCACAAATACTGTAAAGCAAATCAAAAATCCGAAATCACTACTCAAAGCTTCTTACATAGGATACTGATCTTAGGTGACACTAAAAACAATGCCAGCTGGCTCTAACCATCTGAGTCCTTTCTCGCTCATCCGAGCTCGTGACATTCTTTCCAACACCTAACCGCAACCTTGATCCTCAACTTCCAATTCCCATGTTGATCACTGCACTTAATCATGCCAATGCGTAAGAGCACAAAAAATTTATCTTAACTTCCGAACTATTAATAGGGTTAACACTTCATCACATAGAAACCTTTTATTTAACTCATTCCAAGAGAACCATTGCAACATGTGACTGAATCCTGATATCCACAGAAAATACCAACCTCAAGTAGTGGTCTAAACCACCATAACCCTTCCGGGATCCATCTGCACATAACATGCCATAATACTCGAAAGCCTACAACTAAGATCAGTTACGGTGACCATCAAACCTCGCACGTACCACCACAAATCAGATGAATAACCCAACACACTAAATGAGCTGATCATTGCCATCACTATGCTGATTCAACCATTGCTAATCGAACCCGACTTCTCCTAATTTACTCTAAATCTTCCTTAGAAATAACAACATCTCCTTTATCAATATAACGAACTCAATCCGCACTCATCATGAGTGACCCCATCTCACGAGACCATATTGTCCCCAAAACCCACGAACCATCTGACACCCTCCTTGTGCGCACATCCGCATCTTCAACTGGTACACCCATTCTGATATTTCATTTACGATTCCGAAGTTATTTTCTCCCATTCTTCTATTGCTACACTGTATACCGAAGATAACATAGAATGCTCCAAGCCACTTTTATAATCCGCTGCAATAACTCAATACTTAACCATATTACGAACTCGAAATCCTTAGGCACCACACTTTAACTTTTGAATCGACTAGGACCGTTATTGAGAGTCACCCACTCTGACTTGGTCCCGAATATAATCAAACTCCCAGACTCCACTAGCACATGAACGCCCTCTCAAGAAGTACCCGGCTAAATCACTTTCCTTGTAAATCGACTTTACACGAAGCATAAATCTTGAATCTTCCCCAAAACCTGAACATGAGTCAATAAGGCCTACTATAGCACAGATTCCTCAATCCTTTACTCAAATTACCGCTGATGTTCTCTCTTCCTTAGTCATAATATCCCACCAATATGCCGATAACCATAAATCTCATAATTAACCGACCATGTAATCCTACCGTAAGCGGTGGAACTCTCCCACTTATCTTGAAACTACCATTGCATAACTCTAGAACCCGCCAATATTCTTTCTTCATCGTTGAACTGATCTTGCACAACTAACTCGCCAAATTCCTCGAAATCCTTCCATTTGACCTTTCATGAACACTCTAAATCACTAACCACATTCACATATTTGACCTCTTACCGGATAACCGGTAGAATTATTTCATGACATCCCCATCAACACCACGCAACCACTAACCTGCTCACAGGAGATAACTCGCCTGTGGAAATTCCATGCCGACATCATCTAATGCCGCTACACTAGGTACAATAACTACGAAATCAGTAACCATCCTGAGCCCGTGCTCATTCACCAGCTGTACAGGTCCGTTCACTCCTCATGGACATCAACTAAAGGTGCGACAATACATTCCAATCCAAAGTCATGATGTATCCTTCTTCATATCAAGCAACTCCCTCCTGTCACACCCAATCTTCTTCAATATAGCAGCCAATACTCCAAATTAAGTCCGTAGACCTATTCACGGTCCACCATGAATCCCAAATCACCCTAAATTTTCTTAAGGCGTGTAGTCATCCTACCACAGAACCCATATGCTACCCTGCCCCAAAGGCGAATCGAATAAAATCATAACACCGACGAACTTGACACATTCATTCAAGGACGACAACACCACACCTCGGATGAAGATTCCATCACACTAAAAAATACCAAGCCTCGTTACTCCATCAACCCAAATCTGGACATTCATAGGCTAATTGCTTTTTCTCTACCGAAATAAGATTCTGAATCTCGGAATCATGCACTAAGTAAACCTCCTTTCATTCACTGCCCTGACACATAGGCAAGCATCCTACCATCACATCAATATTGTGCGACAACCACTCCTAAGCCTCATAGCAATCTGTGCATAGCCTCAAAGCTCTCAGAAGTACAGTTATTGGGTTGAAATCACATAATATCCTTCCACAAAGCGAGGACAATAGCCCAATCAACTATGTAGGGAGAATCATCCCACACCACGTCTGTCGTACTATTAAAATTCCTCAATTCCCAATTTATAACCAGCGCTTAACGTCGCAGGAGATTGAATGGGAAAGAAATGAAGGCATAAGCCTCAAAGAAATCAAATCGCACGATGAGGAATCAAGAAAGGGAAGTGCTCCTAATATCCATGTAGCCTCTCGAAGATAAGTACATGACTCTACTAGACTCGCTCATGACTCATGAGACCTAAGTGAACCTAGTGCTTTGATACCATGTTGTCACGACCCAAAATTCGTTAAAGGCCGTGATGGCGCCGGACACCACTTTTAGGCAAGCCAACACTAAATAATTAATTAAATTCTCATTTTAATATATTTTTTAAATCGTAAACTTAACTTCAATATATCTAGTAAAAGACGAATTTACAGAATGATTAACAATGTTTTCCAATTTCAATACTGAACATCCTATAATCATCCCAGAACCCGGTGTCACAAGTGCATGAGAATTTTCTAGGAATTTAAAATAAAATACAATAACTGTCCGGAATACAAATTTGGACAGGAAAAAATACAATACTCTGAAGGAGACTATGTTGGATGTGGGTCGTACATAAGATGTAGCTCACCTAAGTCCCCGTAATAACTGCGCCTCCGCGTCCACAAGATCACTAGTCATAGAATCCCAAGCCGGCACTGCACAACTGATACTGAGTGCTCATATGCGCATACGAAATGTGTGGAAGGAATTCAAAGAGTTATGTTTCAAGCTGAATCAATTCCGCATGATAGAATACAAGAAGGAAAATTTTCCTAAGGGTTCTGCAGCCCCTCGAAGATAAGTACAGACGTCTCCATACTGATCCGCAAGACCCTACTAAACCTGCTAATGACTCATGAGACCTATGTAATCTAGAGCTCTGATACCAACTTGTCATGACCCAAAATCTCACCCGTCGTAATGGCGCCTATCTCAATAATAGGCAAGCCGACAATCTTAATAAATCACGTATTCTTTTAAATTTGAAAAGAGAATGATTTAAATTCAGCGGAAGAAATCTCACAAGTACAAATATAAATACTCCCAAAACCTGGTGTCACTGAGTACATGAGCATCTAAAATGAATACAAGTCTGAAAAATACGGTCTTTGATAGTTTGAGACCAAATATAGTAAACAAGGAGATAGGGAAGGAGAGACAAGGTCTGCAAAACACGATAGTTGCCTCAGAATCTCCGAAAATCAACTGCGCGAAAAAATCAACAACCTCCTATGTCCGAGAACACTTGGATCTGGACACGAAGTGCAGGGTGTAGTATGAGTACAACCAACTCAGTAAGTAACAATAATAACTAAGGAACTGAAGATAATGACGAGCTACACAGTTATAGTTCATTATAAGTAATTCCAGCAGTTTAAATCAAATCAGTTTTATACAGTTCTAGTTCATGTAATCCGGATATAAAAATCTTTCAGAGAATTTCACAACAATGACATATAGCAACTAAATGCAACAACAAATGAAAAACAAGTACAACTCTCAGGACAACAACCACTCACTGGGCTCCCAGCCCTCAACACTCACACTCAATGGGTACCCGCGCTCACTAGGGGTGTACAGACTCCGGAGGGGCTTCTACAACCCAAGCACCATAATCCGCAAGAATAACTCACGTGCTGCAAGGACAACTCACGTGCTATAATATCCTGCACGGACAACTCACATGCCATAATATCCTTACCTCACCGACAGGCCCTTGGCCTTACTCAGTCCTCAACCTCTCTAGTCTCTCGGGCTCTCAGAAATCACAAAGATCAACCCAAACAAAGATAACATAGTGTATCAACAAATATCAAGAAATACTGAGGTATGATACGCAAGTAAAATCATGACTGAGTACAAGACAATAATTAGCAAATAATTCAACAAATATGCGACCTCTGTGGGTCCCAATAGTACCATCACATAGCCTAAGCATGATTTCTAACATGATTTACAGTCTATTTTCTTCAACGCATAGGGAGCATATAACTAACAACAAGTTATTCAACTTTACAGTTTTACGGGACGGACCAAGTCACAATCCCTCCGTGCACCCCCACACGCCCGTCACCTAGCATGTGTGTCACCTCCAAAGTAATCACATGATACCAAATTTCGGGGCTTCATACCCTCAGGATCAGATTTAAAACTGTTACTTGCCTCAAAATGTGAAATTCTTTACTTCGCTATGCCTTTGCCTCGCAATTAGGCCTCTGAATGCCTCGAATCTAGTCACAAATAATTCGTTTCAGTCGATAAAATTTATTAGAATTATAAGAAAATACAAATTTTCCATAAAATCCGAAATTTAGCTAAAAAATTGCCACGTCTCGGAACTCGACAAAAGTTACAAAATCTGGAAGGCCATACAACCACGAGTCTAACCATACCAATTTTACCAAAATTCGACCCCAACTCGACCCTCAAATCTTCAATTTAAACCAAGAGGGTTTTCTAAATGTTTTAACTGAATTCACCCATTAAACGATAAAAACAACCATGGATTCGGGTAATTTAACCAATACTGAGTTAAGAACACTTACCCCGTTGTTTCCTCTGAAAATCTCGCAAAATCGCCTCTTCCCGAGCTCCAATCCATCAAAAATGGATTTTCAGAACTTAAACTCACCGCCTAGGTTTTTACTCTACGCGATCGTGAAGAACCATTTTTCCACTGCCCAAATTAACTCTACGCGATTGCGGACTTTCCCAAGCGATCGTGATGCACAACATCACAGACCTACACGATTGCGGACTCGTCCATGCGATCGCGAAGCACAAAACGCGTGACTTATATTTCCGCTCCACTTACTCTACGCGAACGTGATCTTCTTCACAGGTTCGCGAGTCACAAAATCCCAGAGCTATGCGATTGCATCCCTCTTCACGCGACTACATAGAACAAAACTAAGCAGCCCCCCAGTTAACCCTACATGATCGCGGATATCGCCACGCGATCGCATAGAACAAAACCTCACTGCCTAACTAAGTCTACGCGAACGCAGACACATTCACGCGAAACCTAATTTCTACAAACGACTTCGGAACCTATCAAATCACGTCCGATTGATCTCAAATTTTGCACACAAGTCATAAATGAGAAAACGAAGGTATTCAATTTTTCTGAATTGGATTTTGACCCCGATATCAAAAAGTCAACCCCCCGATCAAACTTTTAAAAAAATTGATTTTCGCCATTTCAAGCCTAATTCCACTACGGAACTCCAAATAATTTTCCAGACATGCTCCTAAGTCCAAAATCACCATACGGAGCTGTTGGCATTATTGGAATTCAAATCCGAGGTCTTTTACACATTGGTCCACATCCGGTCAACTTTTCTAACGTAAATTTTCAATTATGAGATTAAGTGTCTCATTTCACTCTGAATTCCTTCCGGACCCGAACCAACTAACCCGATAAATCACATATCAACTGTAAGGCATAAATTGCACAGTAAATGGGGGAACGTGACTGTAATACTCAAAATGACCGGCCGGGTCATTACACATATGTATTCGGGTAAGTGTTCTATATCCGAAAGTGATTATACTTCATGATTTTATGGTTATATTCATCATTTATTTTTGGATTTAAATGGAAGAAATCAAGATTTTTGTAAAAACGTTTCAAAAATGGAAATTCAAGATTGGGAGGACGATTTGTTATTGGAATTCGATAAAATTGGTATGGTTGAACTCGTATCGGAATGAATGTTCGAATTTCGTGAAAATTATGTCGGGTTCCGAGAGGCGGGCCCCCGCGTTCACTTTTGTTGACTTTTTAGAATAAATTTTTAAGTCGACGTTTTATTATCCAGAATTATTTCCGATGAATGTTAATGAAGTTGTACAATTAATTTGGATGAATTTGAGCGGTCCGGGGTCAATTCAAGCAAGAAGGCGATTTTGGAATATCGGCATAACTTCAAAAAGGTAAGTATCTTGCCTAACCTTAAGTGAGAAAATTACCCCTTAGGCATCGTGTCTTATGTGCCATTCGTGAAGTATGAAAAGCCGTGTACGTGAGGTGACGAGTACGTACTCAGACTTATATGTGCAAAATATATTGGGTTAAGGTCTTAAGCATATTGTGTAGTAAATTGGATAATTGTTGGCATTTATTAAATCATCTATTTTGCCACGCCTCAATTCATGTTTGTGGAATTTATTTTTATATGACAATTTGATGTGATTATTACTTGTATATTTATATGGATTTCGTGAATTGATGATTTGATATTTCTTGGAAATTAATTTCATTATGGATTTTTCATCTGCAAATAATTAATTAAATAAGCTTAAGAAGAGTTGTTTATATAATTATTAAGAATTTAGATTAATGAAGGTGTTGCCCTATACTGAGTATTTTCCATCTCTATTGATTGTTTTGAGGTTTTATATACGTTGCGTGGAGCCTTGGGCTATTTGTTGAGAAATTTATTGATTTTGCTACATATCTGGAATTTGGTTGTGGTTAGTGGCAAATTGGGATATGAATTATTGTATTGTGTTATAGTTTAAACACTCTCCTTGATGTTATTTATGCTTCCTACCTTGCTTGTTAATGATATGCATGTGCTTGGCAAGGAAGAGTGTAAAGCACGAAGGGTGATGTCGTGCCATTTGAATTATATTATCATGTGAGGAAGAGTGTAAATCAAGAAGGGTGATGTCGTGCCATTTGAGAGTGTAAAGAACGAAGGGTGATGCCGTGCCATTGAGAGTGTAAAGCACGAAGAGTGATGCCGTGCCATTGAGAGTGTAAAGCACGAAGGGTGATGCCGTGCCGTTTCATTTATATTATCAGGCGAGGATGAGAGTAAAAGCACGAAGGGTGTTGTCGTACCATTATTTTTATATTATCATATATTCATGGCACGAAGGTTGTTTCCGTGCAGGCGAGGACGAGAGACATACATTATATTGTGATATCGTTTTGTTGTGTATACATTCATGCCTTTATCTTGAGATGTTATTGTGCACCTATGTTTTCCATGTGAATTATAGTCGTTGTTGCTTCCTGTGTGCCTCCACTTTATTTCTTTTATTGTTATTGGCATTTCTCCCACCTAGTTGGTATTGTTATATGTATGCACGAAGGGTGTTGCCGTGCTAATTGATTTGGTTTATACATACATACATACATATATATATATATATATATATATATATATATATATATATATATATATATATATATGGTGAGAATGAGACAAGTGCACGAAGGTATTGCCGTGCCATTTGATGTGATATGTTGAATATATTTCTCATGCTAGGAAAGTTAAATGAGGTGACACATGGTGACTTTTATTTGAAAGAATTATATTAAAGGATATTTATTTGAAAGAATTATATTAGAAAGATATTTACTTGAAAGAATTATATTTGAAAGATATTTACTTGAAAGAATTATATTCGGAAGATATTTATTTGAAAGAATTATATTCGAAAGATATTTATTTGAAAAAATTATAATGGAAAGATATTTATTTGAAGGAAGTATATTCGAAATATATTTATTGAAAAACTTATAGATAAAAGATGTATATTTTGAAGGACTTGA